>NW_020897696.1:1712081-1741461 GCF_003984885.1 Neopelma chrysocephalum | reverse complement strand
AAATCTTTCCAAGGCAGAGACAACTGTGGATTTTCTGAATGCTTGTATTGGAAAACTCCACCTCATGAGATCTGACTATTTCCATGAGAAGCCACAGGTTTGAACAAACTCAAGTCACAGGCATGGTCTTAGCAGAGCCCTCTTTTCTTGGGCAGGATGCTCCATGGGCAGGTGTTCTGGGCTGCCAGAGCCTCGGGCAACCTTTCCAGCAAAGTCTAACTTTAACCAGGGATTATTTCACAACCCAAAGGATCTAAAAGCCCACAAAGCAGTGCAGTCATGCCTTGTGTGCCCCAAAAGTCAGGAACAACACTGAGCTTTTGGCAGTGCCCAAATCATGACCAGAACAAAGCAGCACAAGCAGCCCAGTGAGCCTAATGCCTTGTCTGTATAGTTTACACGTGTCAAAAGCACATTATTTCTGAAAAAAAAATCGCTGCTGAAGGCTGCACTTGTTTCTTCCCATAGGAAAATTCCTCTTTATATATCATTAGTTTCTTCTACAATAGCACTTCTATACTCCCTCCTTCCACAGACCAATAGGAAATTCTTTCACTATAGAGAGAAGAGGAACTAGAGTAAGACAGTCATGAAAGCAGGAAATAAATACTTACAACAGTTGTCTAACAGTCCCGTGTTATCACTATCATGAAAAAAAGTGAGAAAATCAAAAATATTGCCTCCAGACAGCAGCCACATAAATCCACTCTCGATGATGTGGCTAATTTGTTATGGAATATTTGTTATTTTAGACTTGATTTTCATGAAGAAATGTAATGCATTTCCTGCTGTTGTTACTGGTGGTGGAAACATAATTCATTGTAAACATCAACGGAATCAAGGAAACAATTCACCTGTAAAAAGCTGACTGCTGTGACTAAGAAAATATCTGAGATATTGAAGAGAATCAAAAGACAAGGAACCCTCTCTTTTTTTTTTCTCTCCAGAAATTACAGAATACTGGAAAAGCATTATGGTAACACTTTCTTTCATCTCACCTCTTTCATCATTTGAGGCAGCCCAGTATAGAGGTCATGTCCATGAGACCTCATCCTCAGTGCTGCTGAGAAGAATTCTCTAGAACAGACTTCTCTCAACAATAGCAAGTGCAGAAACATTCCCAGATTCAGGCTCTTAGGCAGCAAGACAAGCATTTTACATCTTAAACACAACATAAAATGGCTAAATCCTAGTTTGGCCCGACTTGAGCTACAACCCTCTGCCTTCCTAGCCCCACAAAAGCATTACCTTTTCTCCTGCAAGGTAAGAATCCATAGAGGCAGAAGAGTCAAACCCACCCGATATGTCTAAACCCACCTAATAATCTCAATTTTGCATGAAGAGTCATTCATTTCTGAAGACTCCATGCCTTTCCTAGAGATACATAAGCTCTCACTCATTCTCAGTCTGTCTTTCCCTGGTCTTCTCCCACTGACTGATATCAATGGATATCCAGCCTCACATCTAGACACAAAACACCGCTATTTGGTAAAAGCTTTTACCTGGTGTCTTAAGGCTGGTGAATGCTGGAGCCATGGTTAAGGACTTCTGTCCTCATAACAATGCCCAGACAACTCTCCAGACAGTACCCTACTACAGATTACTGAAACCCTAGAGCAATCCCAACACAAAACCTTCTTAATGCACAAATTCCACTCCTCCAAGTCAGAGGGCTGGGATGCTCCTTGTGTCAACCAGGGATAACTAAGAAACGATCCTGACCCCAGTCAGATATTCATGATCCAAATAATACAAAGAAGCAATAAGAAACTCCACAACACCAAACTGTCTCTGTACTGAGCCAATCAGAAATGGTTCCAATTTAAATGCTGAAATTCTGGCATTGCCTCTGCCAGTGCCTTCTTAAAAGAAAGCATGAAGAGAGATCATTTTCTTTCTGAGCCACAAAAAATTATTCACTACTTCATTGCTGCATTTTGCAACTTCTATGGCGCTACTTACTGGGACTTTGTTTCTTGGCACACCATGTCTCAGGAAGTTTGAGAAATTAAAAAAAAAAAAAAAAAAAAAAAAAAGAAAAAGTCCAAACTGGCTTGAATTTGTTTTGAAGAAAGTTTAAAAAAAAAATCAGAACATCCCAAGCACCACTACTGTCACTATTTCCTCTAAAGCATACAAGAACTGATTCAATTTGGTTTTCGTTTTACATTTTGCAACACTTGGGCTATGCTTGTATTCAGATATAAAATTTACTGAGCATTGGAAGATTAGGAAAAAGCAAGATGTGCTTAACATTTGATGCACTTTATTGAAAATGTAGAACAAGCAAGGCTTAACTTAGCTCTAAAACTAATAAATACTTTAGTTGTTTTGTGTTATGGGTAGTGTTCAGTGGCTTGCATGACTAATTAAACAATCTTTAGTTGCTTTGAAGGCTAAGCCATCCTAAATGTCTTTAAATTACATTCTATCAAGCTAAGCTTAGAATTAAAATCCTCATTTGCAATAAGGAATTCCACTGTGTATAAATGGTAGTAGAGAGCTGTGTTGGAAAGTTTAATAATCTGGATAGTTTCTGGCCCTTGCAGCAAAAGGAGACATCCTAGCTTTCTCATAGCTAAAGTCTCCATCAGTGTTGGGAGAGGAAGCTCCATGGGGAAGGTACAGGAAGAAAAGTGTTTGGGGGGAAATTTTGCATTGGGCAGTAACTCAAGGAGGAGATGAAGATGTAAATCATGTTGGGGAACAAAGGCAGAGGGTCAGGGAGGATAGCTATGAGAAAGTACATGCTTATCACATAACAAGGACTACCACTACCACTACATTTTATCTATTCCATGTGGCCCAGAGAGCCAGCACTGCGGGGGCTCAACTCTAATCCATGACTACCCAGCACTGGGTAGTCAGAAGTCACAGCACATCTTTCATTCACTTTCGTTTACAGTCATAAACAAATTGTTTGAGGTCGCAGTTCCTCCTATGTATTCAATACTCAGATATTCATTCTCTCTAAACAAGTGCACCAACAGCAGTATTTTTTCCATCTACCAGCTTACAAGAGTCACCCTTAGGCACACAGGGAACCACTACCCATGCTGCAGGGCAAAGTCAGGCACAAATACATCACATGGAGCAAAGGTGGCATTTTGCTGCGTAGGTTTTTTGCCACTATCACTGACTATGCCTACAACCTCTCTTAGTGGAAGGAGGAGAAAATAGCCCCTCATGTCACTTGAACATTTTTGTCAAGTAACTTATTGAAATCTCTGAATTCTGGCATGGCTGTCTCCCATGCCACCTCTTCAGGATGAAACAGATAACCCACACTTGTTGCAACAAGCATGCTGAGGACTTTTTTCTGAGCAAGGCAGTTTTGGTCCCCAAGCCATCTGAAGTGAGTGGAGGCATTCCAAAAATACAAATGTTTTCAGAAGAGGATGTTTTTTCCCCATTCAAATAATTAACCCCTCTTTTTCATTCATCCAGCAGGACTGGAGCCGAGTCTGCCATAGGAGAGGCGTAACTGAACACTCTTCCTTTTGGCTGCTGCCTGCAGTGCATGTGGTCCGCTCATGCAGTTTGAGTCACTGCCCATTAAACAATAGTTCCTCCTTCTCTTTCATTAAAACCATCTTCAAAATCCTGCCTGGCATCTCCTTGCAGTTAAGTTAATTTTTCTGTGTCTTTATGCATGGAGGGGAGGAAGGGGATTCTTTTTTTCCATGATTACTTTACCCACTGATCTGGTGGTTGAGAAATACCATATGTTTTCACTGTTTGCCTTTACTTTTAGCTCTTCCACAAACAAAAATGTGAAGCCATCCATGCCTTCACTGGCACGGCTCTGCCTTGTTTTCTTTCCCTCCTTAACGGACTCATTCATGTGTAGGAGGCTTTTGATTCTGGGTTTAGATATTCATCCCTACTTTACATAACCATAAGCAATGGCAGGTACTTATGTAAACTACAACTGGGTCTTTGCCCCTGTGCACAACAAGCAGAGGTTCTAAGCCATCAAGAACTGCCCCCTGCTCCCAGCTGCCTCTTTGCAAAATACACTGGCAGGGAGAGAGAGGGGTAGTGGGGGGGAAGAGAGACAGACAGACAGAAAACAAGGGGTGAAGAAATTACATCGCACAGTTCCTATCTCCGTGGCAGAGTCTTTGTTATCCTGAAGAGGAAAGAGACAGGCTCCAGAGAATGAGGACCCCTGAAGAGGAGCCTGTACTACAGGGCCACAGAAACACCTTTAAAGGCTGCTTACTTCGCATTGTAAAATTCAATTCAGTGGGATGGAGATTACCAGAAATAAAAATATTCATCAAGGAATACATTAAGCAAGTGACTAAATGCATTTTTAGTTCTCAAAGATATTTATCTTTTCCACAGCTCCACTTTAGAGAAGGGAGTAAATTCCCTGTATTTCATATTTCCCCCAGTTCATCCCTTAAGGAGGAAACACGCAGCCTTCACACACTATCTGTGCAGGAACACCCATACAGTCACACAACACAAGAAATTAAAGTCACTCACCACAGGGCTTCAAATTTCCAGCAAGCCCACCTCTGAAGAACGACCCTGTGCTCCACCACAACATATTCCAATGCACAGCTGTGGAACAGGATTGGGACTTTAAGGGCTCTGAACAGTTTATGTTCTCCTGTTCTCTCCAGTAACCACAAGAGTCTCTCCAGACAGTCAATGATATGGACCATGTTTGCTTCCAGAAATGATACAATCAGGATACAAGGTGCACCCTAAAGCCACCACAGAGGTCTGCTGTAGAGTTTAGCTCAAGTCCACTCCAAGACACCAAAGCAAAAGTGCTGCACCCATCCAGGTGCACCACAAAGGGAAAAGAAAATTGAAATAAAAAGAAAGAGGGGGAAAGAAAAGCCACTACCTCTCCACAGGTTCTGCCTTAATTGCAGCAGCTGACTGCAGTGAATGGGAGGAAACTATGCCTGACACTTGGGCGGCCTCCACACACTTACTTGGGGAAGATCTTGGCTCAAAGACACTGGCCCCCCATCCATTCCTTACTGTCAAATTCATACTTAACCCACTTAACACCAGGGCATGGAGCTAAAGCTTTTGTAGCCCCTGAGCGGCACTGCACCTTGGCCTCTTTTATGTCCTGATGTATCTTCTTTAATATCTGTTGTTGACATCTTTGCACACCTGTAAAACCAATATGAGGTCTAAGAGAAATCAGCGTGTTTTCTTGCACTACACAGCAAGAAAAAGAAAGAGAAAATAAATGTTGTTATTAGATATGGATTTACTTAAGGAAAATATTGTTAGAATCTGAACAAACCCCTACAGTTCTGTGCTGTGGATGGTGCAATAATGAAAAATATTATGGGATATAAAGGAAAGTTATGACACTATAATGTAACGCAGACAAGTGAGAAGACGTATCAGTCATTATCTAGAATAGAGTAGACTCCTGTGGTTTCATTTTTCATTACTAATTTAATGTACTTACAATGCTACATGATAAAAAGTGAAAAAGAACAATAAGAAGCAAATATCATCAGAACAAAATGGGATCTGCAGAATTCAGAAATTTCAATAAGTTACTTGAGAACTGAACAACATCCATTGACATCCAACAAAAGATCTAATAACAGAAACATAAAAGAAATGTGAAAACAACATTTTAATAAACACAAATTAGGAAATACATTTCTTTACATATCATAGTCCTGCTATAGGAAATTATTTCATGGAAAGAAAAGATCCGTTTTGCTAAGAAAGGATGCTTTGCAAATGTTAGCTCAGCAATTGCACTCCTGTGATTCAACGCAAACAGTTTATTCCACACTCTCTCATGAATACCTAACCCTTAGGGGTTTGCAGTATATTTTCTTGTAGCCATGTAAATGACAAATAATCCCATGTAAGTAAATGGACTTACACCACAGTTAAACCGGCATGAGAGGATAATCACACCTTGCATTGTTTGCTGGGCAAATGCTTACAAACATACTCTGCATGTCTTTCTAGGCAGATTCACCAATAAGCAAATACAAGCCAAAGCCACCTTGAGCTTGATGGCTGAACTCAGGTCAAACAGGCGTCTTCCAAGACTAGCTTGAATGAATTGCCATAAGAGCCCATTTAGCCACAAGTCAGCTAGTAGCCATACTTTAAAAAAACAGCATCAGGAGTAGAGTGAGGACCTCTGACCAAGACCAAGGTGAAATACAGTTAAAAGTTGTCTCTCAAGTGTGTAAGACAGTCAGTATTTTCTTTGTCCCAAGTGAGAGTCACTGGGTGTCATAAGTTTTTTAGAAGTCTACATTAAGACTTGTGAACTTCTATTTTTGTGAGTGTTTTGCCCTGTATCACAGACAATAATATACACCAGTAAATATATATTATTTATACATAAATAATACATATTTTATATAAATCAGTAAAAGAGACCTTTCAGTGATGCTTGGGTATCAAATGTCCTACTATGATCTTTGAAATCTTAGCAATAAACCAGCATGTTTTAACATTGGCTAACAAAATTGAAAATGTAGAAAGCCTCAGCAGAAACCACTATGTGACTAGGCAGAAATGCTGCCTACTTGTATATATGGAAACTGGCTGGGAGGAGATAGAAGATACTGTGTTAATACAAATAAAGGAAAACTCTATTTGGCTGCAAAATTATCCTCGCCAGTAATATTTCCTTCAAAGCAGAAACTTTCCCACAGCTGTTTTGTCCAGCTTGTGCTCCATTGCTGTGTCTGTAAAATGTAATTAAGGACTGTAGGCTTGGGGGAAAAGAGGAATCTGATTAAAAGTTACAGAAAGGAATGGAGGGGGTAGGTCTGAAGGGTGCTAATGGGGGCATGTTTCAGCACTATTGAAAATAAACAGTAAAAATACTTTCAGACACAGTATTTTCTAATGGAGCCAGCTTCTCTTCATGATCCTCATACTCAGCCAAGTGTTTTTTCTTAATTAGAAGGAACTCTGGGAAGGTTTCCCTAAATCACTTGTATCAGAGGCAAAAGGCATTGTTTTCCTGGATACCTTTGGACATATTATTCTAATGTTGCATTTCACAGCATTTTGGACACCTGAAGCTTGTAATATTCATACCAATAGATGCAAACCATCTGTTTCCTTTTGAAAGAGTCAAGCTTTCACTCAAAAACTCTCCCCCTCCTCTCTTTCTCACACACTGAGGTAAATTTTCACCACCTGAGTTTTGCTTCTTTTTTTTGGCTTTATGAGCTGTATCATCTGTGACTGAATGCCATCAAGTATCACTTAAGCCTGTTTCCACAGTAAGGAAATATTGGAAGTAAAAACTGTTCAAGAAACGCTCTCTGGTCCCCTTAGCAATGTAGAGCTTGATTTGCAGCTGTGGCAAAGCAAAAAAAAATCTGGCTGGAGTCCATGGGAGTTACATTTGCTCAGCATCCCTCAAAAATCATACTTTGGATATGTTGGGTTGAAATCCGCAAATGGTGGAAGCAGCCTATGCTTTTGAAAATCTAGTCTTATGTGCATTTCAGACTGAAAATTTTCACTCTGGTCTTTCCATAAAAGAAAATTTTCTCCAGAGGGCTTTACAGTATCCTATCAGATCTTTGCTACTTAGGAAGGTTGAAGAAAAAAAAATCCACTGACTATAATAGAATATTGGGTCCTTTAATTCTCTTGGAAATGCATGTAGAAAAGATAATGTTAAATGAATCTCAGTGGGCAGTGCATATATTTGATAAAATCTATTTTAAAGATGGATTTAACTGACAAGCCTGTCACTAAATAAGAATGAAAAACATATGAAACCAGACATTTTTGTTAAACTCAAGTGTGAATTCATAGCTGGACATAGTGCCTGTGTATGGACAGTTCCTTAACTGCACAGCTATTTGGTCCTATGGATTTACAGGCTCTTCTATGGAAATTTGAAGAAACAGAACCTATGAAATCTTTTGGATTTACAAAGCAGTGAGTGAAACTTTTAAATACAGCCAATTGCTTAGGCTCTGACTAAACTCCTTAAAGTGTGTTTGTAAATCCACATCCCCACTAGATAAGGAGAGAAAAGCTATTGAGGTTCCTCTGGCAACATCTGTGGGACTTTCTAAGTCACACAAAGCTTTCAATTATGGGTCAAGGACGAAGCAGCTAATTGGCAACAAACAGTAAGATGAGATTATGAGGTTCTTTGTCACTCTCAAAAGAAAAAAAAATGGAAAAATAACACCAGTTAAAAGTGAAGGCTATAAAAAAAATCACATGCTTCCAAGTCAGGAATGTGTACGTAATTAGCAAGTCCATGATGTGCATATTTGGGTTTGTTATTTTTTTTCTGTTTTAAAAGGAAAATACTGTGCTTTGCTTACTACACAAGCTTCATACCCCATGCAGATCTGCCGAGGGTGCTATCCTACAAGATTTCCTAGTGCTGGATGGAAATACCCCGGCTCCTCTGGCAGGATACAGAGGACAGGTGAGCAGCAGTTACAACCTGGATGGTCACCCTCACTCCAGGAGCAAACACTGACCTCCGTTTGAAAAACAGTGCAGAAGGAGTGGGCTAAACAAGGGGCTGTCCCAGCCCACCCCTTCCTCACAAAGTGCTTCACTGCAGAGTAAAAACTCATGTTCAGCTGGAAAAAGCAGCTTGAACTTTGCACAGCCACGGGTCTGAGCCCGTGTCTGAAAGCGCTGGCAGCAGAGAAAATGGAACAAAACTTGGGTACCACCAATGGTAGCACTCAGTTTGGCTTGATCCATGTGAAGGCAGCTTTTCTCCCTGAAGTGTGCCATTGGTACTCCTGGCACATCCAGATCCTGAAAGGGGAGAGCCAGGACAGGAGAGCCAGGATGCCCTACCAAACTCTTCTATAATGCAGACTGCCCTGTTGAGGCAGGGTTTCCTAAGGGAAAGGACCAAGTGCTAAAAATATGAAACCACATCTGAGCCACTTTGAATGCACAGGCTTTTCATTTTTAAGCCATGCAGCTGATCCCTTCATTTGAACACATTCCCATTGGTAGGGCTGAAAATTGCTAAAAGCAGGTGCCTGTCTCTTGACTTTGGAGTATGCAAGGCTGGTGTGTTCTCCGTGAGCTGCTTCATCCCTGTACCCATCTAACACAAGTTCTAGACAGGTGTAATGACAGAAATCTCATGCTTAGTCCTTCTCTGATGAAATTTTCAGCATCGTTCTTGCTCAGCTATTGACAAAATATTTGCTTGTTTACTACATCCATTGTTTCCTTTCAGAGACCACATTCATTTAAACTATTTCAAAAATACTAAATTCATTTGAAGCTGGAACAGCTTCCACAAAGATTGCAGCTAGACCACACATTTACACACAGAAACCAGATTTGTGCTTGGTGTGGATTGTCTGCGTATTTACTACAATGCTCATTTTCTTCTTTGAATAAAAGTGCAGATTTTTTTCCTCCATTATTTGCCAGTGCTATTAACTAGCCTCATTCTTTCTTTTGGTTGTATAATCTGTGTCCTTCTCTGATCCTCTCCAAAGTAAACAAGTCATTTTTGACCCCAGGATGCCATGCCATCACCACCACAACCTTCCCTTTGCACTATCTGTGCCATAAGTAGAGGCACTGTTGAGTCTCCATGAAGGGACCCTTTTGGCTGGGATAGCTCAATGTTGCTCTTGAGGTTTCACAGCACTGCTGTTTACCCAGGCTAAGCTCCTACCCTGGCTCCTTAAGCACACAGTGAATGTATTCAGAGCCCAGGATGACCATGCCCACATCAGAGGATGGACTTGCACCGTCAGCCAGAGTAACACCGGAGGAGTTGGGGCAGGCAATACCACAGCCCTCCCTCCGTCCTTGCTTTGATTTGGCAGCCTGGGAGAGGGGAAGCATTCTCCCCTCCATCACAGACCCTAGGGCTGGGAGCTGGGTGCTGGGTCCTTGAACCTTGAGGGTGTGGGCACATCGAGAGACAAGGGGTGTGCAGTGGGTGTGGCCCATTGAGCATGTGAGGCAAGCGAACTAGGAGGCTTTGCAGGGGGTTGCACAAGCTGGTTTTAATGGACTTTGTGGAGTCTGAGACCTGGCTCAGCGGCCTGTGTAAACACAGCTAGTAATACCACTGATGTAAAACTCGTGTTGTGAGACAAGAGTCAAGCTCCTTTTATTCCCCCAGTACCTTGTTCATAGCTTTATCAGGCAGATGAATCAGATCTGTCTCCTAATGTCACAAGCATTTAGCCAAATGTCCCACTGTTCCCCAGTGTGGGCAGAGCAAGAAAGCAGTGTATCACCTCCTAGCTACCCTTCCTTATACTTTTGTTGGGGTTGGAGGAGCCACCAGAATACTATTTACTCCCACTTTAGCTACCACATGCCATGAATGGGCTTATAGTTGCAGAAGAAGAGCTCTATCTGAGGGAAGAGCATGCAGTATCTTGGGGCTGATTTGAGAAGTGCTGACAGTTTTCAATCTGCACCTGCTTCCCTGACCGGATATTGAAGTCACATTGATCAGGTGCTGAGTGATCCCTTCATGTTGCTGGTAGTCCTCAGACTCCTGAAATCTGAGGAATTTGGGAGCTTTCTGGGGTGATTTTGGTGGAGTGTGCTTCTGGATCCAAAAGGGGACACTGCCAGAAGGTACCATGATGTTTGAAAACGGATGAAATAAGGAGGAATGTTTGTTTCTGGGCCCTTATCATGAATAAATGAATTTAAGGACATCTTTTGAGAAACTTCTGCTTTAAGCTGTACCACATTGCCTGCTTTTATGGTATTCCAGGTGTCATTGGTGGTATTCTTTGAGAATGGAGTAACTCCCTTGCCCCATAGGGACTCAGTACCTTGCCTTCCATCAGCCTGCTGCCAGGCAAAAGCCCCCACTTAGACTGCATCCCAGGAGAGCTTAAACATTTCAACAAGGCTCATGAAGGCATATTTTTGGAAGAACAATTAAGGCGTTATTTCTGAGACACCACGTGCAGTAGCAAAATTGTTCTTCTTTGACACCATTCTTTGAAGGTTTACTGATGGAGCTTGGTAATGTTACTCAAGGTGAGGAAACCCAACCCTGAACCTTATGTGCATGCTGCAATGACTGGCGTTTATGGCTTACAATTTAATTCAGTGCCAGGTGGTTATAATTATGGATGTTAAAAAGGGATACTAGGGAAGCACTGTTGTTATGGATCTTCTTTCAGGGAAAGGAATAAAAAGAAAGAAATTTAAATAGTGCCACACCGGTGGGTCTTGCAACAAAAGACATGATTTCTATTAGTAAAATACTCCATTTCCACTAATACTCCATTTCCACTCTGAAGATTGATACTACTATTTGTGTAGCTCAAAGCCACTTGTGCCTTACTCACTCTTTAGATAGATAGATAAAATTCCAATTCATTTCAATTGAAGAGTTTCTATTTAAGTGCCATGGGTATAATCAGTCTATTAAAATGGGAGGTGTTAATTTTCCAGTAATCAGTACACTTTCTTTCTCTTCCTGTCTCCCAATTGAAAGGACAGCCTCATTGTGCATGGTTAAAATGTAGTAATGCATTTAATGCCAGGCCATGATTTTAGACCTCCAGCTGTTTTACTGGTTGTGTAAGTAAAAATAAGATAATGTTATGCTTGGTAACCATGGTTTTGTAGGGATTCACATTTTACAAATCACTGCACAGTATGCAAATCATTATATATATTTAAAATGTTTAAAATCAAGGCTACCAAGAGTCTACCACTTCCATTATTTAAGGAGGGGGACTGCTAGACTGTGAAGAGTGATATATTCTATCAAGCTACTCAGCTGAGTTATATTATCAGTGCAAATTATGTGAAAATATGTGCTTCAGCAAGACAAGAAAGGAGTATTCTCTGCTATAAAAAGTATGCTGTGGGAAGCTAGATGGAGTCATTGGTTTGGTGTAATATATGAGTAAAGGCTTATTTGTTCAAATAATAAAAAAGGGAAAAAACAGAGCACAGAAAGAAGACAACCATGAAGTATTTGTTTATTCTCTCCCTGTACAAAAACCTCTTTCTGCTTCAAACAAAGGAATTGAGACTCATCTCCAGCAATTTTAGCCAGGTGTAACTACTCATCTGAGCAGAGATCTTCCTGATTTATATAGGCAGAAGCAAAAGCAAAACCAGGGTCAAGAAGAAGCAGCTTATTGATTTGTTCCGTGTGCACAGGCAAAAATATTCTACCTCACCAGCATGATCATAAGCACGTAGTTAAGTCCAAGTAAACCTTAACTGAAATATTTCTTTGTAAGAAAACACTGGTAAGTGGAGCTATCGACAGCTGCATTTTCAAGAGCATCTGCTTTCAGAGACAGCAGCCATTCAGAACAAATGTTTTTGGAGGCAGATTGTGCTGCTCTGATTAGGAGTACAGGCAAAGATAACGGATAGTGTTCAGCTGCACCTGAAATTGCCTTTAAAGTTCAGTAGGAAATTTGTAGCAGGAGTAGGGAAAGAAATGGTCTTTGCTTGTGCTGTAATTTTCCAGAGAACACACATGTAGCTCTCTGGACAGTTAGAGCTCTCAATTTTAATTAAAAAATGGTAAGTATTACACAGTACAGTCAGACCTGATTAATCGGGGTGGAGCTGGTTTATGCATATGTCTGGGAATAGAAATGCTTTGGGTATTAATCAGGACTGCTGTGTTTATTTATTTTAGATATTTATTCAGATTGACCTCTGTTTGCCGGCCTCCAGCATTCAAAAAGATCCATCAGGGCACATTCACAGCACTGGCTTCCAAGAAAAAAAAAAAAGAGAGGAAAGAAAGAAATGTTCCTTTTCAAACCATGGTCTTTCTGTTCTTTGTTCTTTTCATCTTTAGGATGCATTTGGGTTAACTTCAGAGCTCTTTCTTCACCACTGAAAGGAATAGAAACCAACATATCCCCCTCCACCATCCAATTAAAAAAAAAAAAAACAAACAACCCAAACTCTGAAGTTTAAGCCAATAACCCATCTTCATGAATGGGAGTGGTAATTAAAACTTTGACTACAGCAAGAAGAGCATATGAGAATGGTGGCAACACTAGCTTTAATAGGCATCTCCTGATTCATGCCTAGAAGGTCCCCCAAAGGTCCTTCTAGGCCCAAGAGCGTCACATACGTATTTTGCCAATAGTGCTCTGCATTACCTGTTTGAAGGTAGATTTCAGCAGTATAAAGAGCCCATTTGCTTAGCTTTAAATCAGGAAAATCCCCAACTGCTGCTCTTTATCAGAGGAGGAGTTTCAGCCCCATGTCCTGTTCATTCTCTCATTTCCTTGGGAAACAAAAGATGGGCAGTAGACAGAGAGTTCTCCTGAACCACTCCTGAATCTGGTGCAGTCTGTAGGCTGCCTCCTTCCCCCAGCAAAAAATGTCTGACTTGGGAAAGAAGCATTTCAGCAGCCTGAGACAAAAGGGAGGAGTGGGTTTAGCCTGATGCTGCAAAGCGGAAACGAACAGAACCTATTTCCATGAGGAGTATCCACAGTGGTCCCACATCATTGGGGTTTTTGGTATTTACTTACCTGGATTAGTGCATCAAAATAGCAAGACAAGCATCTTGAAATAGTTTTCTTCACAGCAAACAATCTAGAAGTCTCACAGAAGGAAAACCATCTTTGAATTCAAATTCTGACTTTCTTTGTGTTTTGGCCACAAAATCTTAATTTCACAAATCACACACCATTCATTCTGCTGGAGATATCTTAGAAATACTTTAATAATAATTTTCACACACTACATCTGTGAAAACCTGCTATACAAGTGTTATTTCCTTTTAACAGACACCTGACAACTTTGCTCAACAAATGCACCCACACAGAGAGGAATTTTATCTGTATGCTTTACATTTATGAATTCCCTAGAATACTAGGAAACAGCTACTTACATAAACAGGTTCACCTTGACCACACACACTTTTGTGGGCAAATCTGTCTGCAAGGTAAAAATAACAAGTTGTCTTTATACAGTATTATCAACTAGTAAAAAATTTGCTGCTTGCCTTTACATTTCTTCAGTGTCCTGCAAGTGTTAAAAAACAAAATAAAAGTACTGTCATTAGAAAAAGTTCAACCTCTCAGACAAATAACATCTGCTAACAAGATGTCCCTGTGTTGCAGATGGGCACCCACTTCCAAACTACCATTGTAAAATCTGTGTATATTGGCGAGTTAATGAAAATGTGGTCTTCTGCATCTGTTTAAACTTCAGTGGGGATCACTTGAAATTATACAGGTTTCCATCTGATGAAACAATGTGGTTTCATCATGTTGTTCTTGCTGTGTTCCAGAGTGAAATGTTTTTATGTGTCTGAAGAAAGCGAGAAATAAAAATGCATGCACTGTGTCAGATACCAGAAAGATAGGTCTGAGCTATAACGGACTCAAATTTGTCCAGTCTTTTACTGGCCCACAACTCATCACTAGCAGTGAAAATAGCTTACATTATCAACCTCTTTAATTCAAAAAGATAGGATTAAAAGGCGGACTCATGTCCCTGAGTTCTCATCCTAGGGTAGCTAGGCAACCTTCAGACTCCCCAGAGGACCTCTGAGGGCCCCTCCAGGGCTGCTGAACATGAAGGACATCTGTAGCTCAGCAGCCTTCTGCATTTGGAGGAGTACCCTGTGGACAACTCACAAAATGGATTTCATAGAATCATAGCATACCAGGTTGGAAGACACCTCAAGGGTCATCTGGTCCAATCTTTCTTGGCAAAAGCACTGTCTAGACAAGAAGGTGCAGCACTCTGTTCAGCTGAATCTTAGAAGTGTCCAGTCTTGGGGAATCCACCACTTCCCTGGGAAATTATTCCAATAGCTGATTGTTCTCATTGTAAAAAATTTTCCTCTTGTATCTATTTGGAATCTCCCCAGGAGTAGCTTGTACCCATGACCCCTAGTGACTTTTGTAAAAAGGGAGTCTCCATCTTCTTTGTAACCACTGGAACACAGAGATAACATTTCTCTGATTTGCCCTCTGATATAGGCATGCCTCTTATATTGGCTTCAAGAAAGAAAAGAAAACTACTTCTTTCTCCTCTGCTGGAGCATGATGTGAATTTATTCCGAAAAGATCTTCTTCACAGGGTCCTGCAGACAAAAGGGCGGCCAGGCTGAACCCCCCGGGTAATATCTGCACCATGGCTCTTGGTCAGTGGGAGATGAAGGGGTGGAAATATCACCTGATGTTCCTGAAAAATTGACCTAAAGGGATACCTATCTCTAGGCTAGCCTCCACTCTGAGGATTTCTCTAAATGTCTCAGAAATATTGACAGTATGAATGCCATCAATGTACAAACACAAGTCCACTTTACACGCAACAACAGGACAGGGAGCATGTTGTAAGCTTTCCTCACCACTGAACAACCCATTTGCTCTGGGATGGCACAGGAGAACAGTCAGTCCATGGCTCTGTTTTTCTGTGGACACAGAAAGTCATCCTGTGGTCAGATCTATATCTCCCCTCATATTCTACAGTCACTTTTGAACCTGTTGTGGGTTCAGCCAAGCCAAGAGGTAGAATAAGTGTCCCTGTAAGTTTTATGAAAAAAGGTGGACAAAAAGATACAAGAAATTACTAGTGCCAACTGAAGGAAAAGCTAATGAGATCTGTCTCAGCCAGCAGAGGATCCACATAGAGGGGAGCTTTTGGAAACTGTTTTAGCAAGAACTTTACTGTATAGGTGACTGCACACTGGAGCAGATTGTCCAGAGAAGTTGTGGAGTCTCCCTCACTAGAAATATTCAAGAACTGTCTGGATGCAATCCTGTGCAATGTGCTCTAGGTTGGCTCTGCTTGAACAGGGAGGTTGGACCAAATGACCCACTGTGGTCCCTTCCAACTTTACCCATCCTGTGATTCTGTGAAACCAGGCTTCATTATTTCCAGTGCTCATGGAACAACTTTTTTAATCATGTTTTTTATTCATACAGGATTTCTATGCAAGAGATGAACACTAAAGCAACCCTTCTTTTGCAACATCTTTATGAAATCCTCAGAATGGATTATTGTATTATTTAATGCACTCACATTCAACAGTTTTGGATCCTACTTGTAATATCTCCCCATCAGTCTGGAGACTTATAGCTTTTTAACTCTGGCTGTTGTTAATTCATCAGCTATCTGTTCTAAATACTGAGATTTACCAGACAGCAAAGCTATCCACAAACAGGGATGCAGTGGGGAACAGAGTGTTTTTAAACAGTATTATTTTCATCATCTTTATTAGCATTATCATCACAGAGGAGATGCAAAAGCACCAAACCCATGTTACGTATAAGTATAGGAAGTGAACATACCACAAAGTACTGATAACATAATGGCCTAAGTTGCCCTTGTAGTGCCCCACTCCCCTTCTCTTCAGAAGGGGAAAATGTTCTCATGCAGAAAGCAAAAAGGCAGCAGAATGCTTTTCCCTGACTATTAGGTCCTGGTATCCCACAATGTTTGAAAGAATTTTCTGGGCAAGAGGGATGGAGCTGAAGATCAGCTCATCCTTGTGAGATAATTCCCAGGCAGTTTGGGAATGTCTTCACCCAAAATACTTAGTAAAATGTCTATGGCCAGAACCGGTGGCATCTTCTTACTCTATAACAATTGTGGGGTTATTTTTTACAAAATATGGGGAAGAGATAGATGTGTGTCCTGAATAAATCACAATATGAGTCTTGAAATAGAAAATATAATGAGCTCCACAGTCTTTTCAGTACACCCACTTTCTTTTTTGTAGATCACTGAACCCACAAAAAGAGTTAGTTTTAACCCTCTGCCAGCACTCGACTGGCAAGCCCAGCAGAACATTATGCAGGAGTCCCCTGGGGTAAGGCAATTTTTAGCCATGGAAAGCTCAGCAAAAGTATTCAAATAGCACAGACTTGCTCAGTGGAGAACCTCACTCTTTGCCTGCAAGGCTTTTGGGAGGCATGGCTAACTGGGTGAGTGAGAGTTACCTCATTCCTGATATGGGAAAGATTTGCTAACAAGTGGGAACCAACAAGAGTTATGTGGTGGTAGCAACGTGATTCCTTGGCAGGCTTGAACAGGTCCCTCCCTAGCACACATGCCCTGGTCAGTAGGGAATGCCTTACTCACTGCAGCCTCGACCAGCACATAAACCATGGGTGTCTGCCTTCCCACTCTCCCACCCAGGCCCTGAAGTGGGCAGAACTGTTGCCCTCATGAACATCCCTAATGTGAAGCTTGTGAGGGAACCAACCAAGACAACAATACAGCATGATGGCAGCTGACCAAAGATTTAAGTGGCCTTTTAAGGAGCTGCAGAGATGTCACCTTTCAGCATTCCACTTTTGGCATGAAACCAGACCTGCTGACATTGCTGAAGCTGATCAGCAGCATTTGAGCACCAGGGCTGGCCTGTGCTCCACCTAGCAAGGTGGCAAGGTGTAACCACTCACCTCTCAGCCACTACCATCTTGAAACTGCAAGGCATTGGAAAATGTTCTATCAGATGACTCCTTCTTAAAGGCACTGTCATTTGCTGGAAATGCTTTAATGAGGGGCTTTCCCCACAATATTCTGCTATATTCTAGCTTTTACCAGTTTGGCGGTTCTGGGTATTCTGTAAGGCTTTCTGTAAAAATCGCAACCAGCTATGATTTCAAGCAAAGGTTTTGGTAATCCACCCCACCTTTTGGACAGACCTTCTTCTGGGGCACTGTGGGCAGCTGAGGGGAGGCACTGGGGGAGGCTGTCAGCACCCACCCACAGGCTGCTGAACCAGAGCTCTGCAGGACAGTGCCTGTCTGTAAGGTGCTGTTGTGGGTTTCTCACCAGATAAGTGGATTATTACCCTGGCTTGCAGCTGCTCCACAAAAATAGGTCAGGCTCAGGAATAAGCTTTGCCTTCCCCTATTTGGCATCAGAAGCATCCAAGAGGAAAAGGGGCTGCTTGCAGGATCCTTGACCTGGGACCATTAAACTCCTGAACAATGGGTTGTCACTGTCAGTGTCTCCCAAAGAGGGAAATGTTCTTAAAGTCAGCACCTGTGGTTTTCATTGCATTAGATTTAGGAATGTGTCCCATTGTGGTGAGATATTTTCTGCATCTATACTTGCTCAGCCTCTGCTGAATTCATTCTGCTCTGAGCAAGGGAGACATTTGTTGGTCATTCATGGGTAGCACTTTGCTTATAGGACACCTGCTCCCCACCCACCTGTGCCTCCCATCTGCTTTTTGGATGGAAACTCCCATGCTGAGGAAGCATGAGGGTAGCACTTATGCCAGATGTGCCAAAATGGGATTGAGAGGGGTAGAGCCTGCACATGGCCTCACCTTCTTCACATTCAGCAAAGGTGACTCTGAAGCAAAGGAAGAACCTCAAGCAGGCTGGGAGGAGACTGTTTTGGCCCACACTGCCCAGCCATGTGGGTTGCAGTACATCATGCCTGCTCCGTGCAGGAGACAGCACACTGAAAAAGCTATTGCCCCATTTTCTTCTCATTTTTTTTCCATCCAATAGCACAATAACTGCAGCTAACATCCCACCACCAACCACCTTCGATCTCTCCTTGCCCACCACATATTTGCACCTTGCAAGTGTGCTTAGCACAGATTTTGAAGTGGGGTTGCAGGTTGAAGTACAAGGGAGCTGCATTGTAACATCATCAATGATAACTTTAGATCTAAGCATCATGTCATCCATGCCTACCATCAGAAAAAAAAAAAAGGAAAAAACCCTCAAACTGTAGAACTGGCAAGAACAAAACAAAGTACTGAAATCGAGGATACGCAACCTAGCTTTGATATGAAGATTTCTCCATCCCTCATGCCCTTTTCATGCCATTATAACTCAGCTGATGACTTTGCAGCACAGAAAGCTTGCAAAGTTTTCATTACT
Source organism: Neopelma chrysocephalum (assembly GCF_003984885.1). NCBI lineage: Eukaryota > Metazoa > Chordata > Aves > Passeriformes > Pipridae > Neopelma > Neopelma chrysocephalum. The sequence goes on along the minus strand of NW_020897696.1, from coordinate 1,722,649 downwards.
GCCTTTATGTTTTTTCCCTCGTTCCGCTGTCAATCTGGATTATGGTTAAAATCACTGAAGAATACTAGGATAAAAGCCTTTACCTATTATATTTTATATGACTGGAGAAAGTCTTACATGAAACATTCTTCCTGTAGGAATTCCAGACCAAGGAATTAGAGTAATTTCTCTTTTTTGGATGGTATACCTAAATTAACCCTTTTTGCACATTTAGCTCCCACAGGCACTTATGCAGTAAGGGCCTCATTGTCAGCTGGTATAAACTTGCTTAAGTCCATGAATTTTTAAGGAGCTAATCCAGTTTCCCTTAGCTCAAGCTTCATCCCTTGAATGCTCACCCCACATATCTGAGCTGCTCTGTGTGAAGAGAGAGGCTCTGCACACCCTTTTCCCCAGTGAAACCATACAGGAGGCAGACACTGTGAAGAGCATCCCTCTCTGCCCATCGCACAGTGGGAGGTCTACAGATATCTATCATCGGGGTCTGCAAATTAATTTGCCTCTTGCAGAAGAACATGTGCTGCCGAGGCTACCACATGCGACAGTTTCTGGAGCGTCACAGCAGATTTAGAGCAGGCTTTGCTGAGTTCCCATTTCCATGTCCCAGTAACCACATGCTGGGGACTGTGGGAGAACTGCAGGTGACTGACCCCAAAGACTGCGGCAGAAATTCGCCCCCAAAGGCTGGCAGCTGAGCGAGGCCCGAGTCCAGCTGGAGCAAGCAGACGAAGGAGGGAGGATGGGCTGCAGCAGCCTTGGGAAGCATGCCATGGTCGGCAGCATGCCGAACAGGTTGCTCCCAATAAAAGTGCTCCACCGCTGGATTGAGGCGGCGGATGAATTAATTGTGCCATTTCTATGACATTCTGCTGGAGCTTAAATGTATTAGTAACTGTTCATCCCCGAAACAGCTTTTTCCTCCCACACGAGGGGGAAAAATATCCATCTGAATTTTTTAGATTATGTGACAGGCTTGCAAACTCTTGTTAACTTTATCATTTGGGATATGGATTAGACTGCAGCACATTAATTTATCAGGAAGTAAGAGCTGCCTGTTCATCTCTTTTCTGTTATGACATCTGCAGAGAAAGTACAATGGGAGCCAGACAGACAGTGAATAATAGACTAGAATATGAAGTTTAGAGGGGGGAAAATGGCAGGGTTTGCTGCGGATATAATTGAACCCATTAAGCAAAAAATAAAAAAAACAGTCAGTGGTCCTTTAGCAGATATTGCTCTTAATGAAATTGCAGATAATGAAACCTGCCAGTTAAAAGTCATATCAAGTCACATGTATTAAGGATGGCACTGCAACAGTCAAGCAAAACCTAATCCTGCAATTGAAGACATTTTACTGGAGTCCCCAGGACTTTGAAGACACCACCCACTTGCTCCTCACCTCTTCAGCCCCCCATGGAGAGGTCACACACACATACACACATGCTTTGCCTCCCCTGGAGCACATAGGTTCTCTCCCACTCTTCACCTTCAATCCTGCATGTCAGACCTGCTGCAGGGCCACAGGGCCAACATGATGGGAAAGGTGAAGGCCTGTGACTTGTGGGCCAAAAGAATGCATGAAACATTAAAGAGCGCCTTGCCAGCATTCTAAATTTTTAATGCAAACTCTCTAGCTTTGCAGAAGACATATTCTCATTGTCATTTTCATCCCCCCTTGGACTCTGAGTCCTCCAATTATGTGAACAGCGACATGAGAACAATTACATGGCACAAAAAGTGCGAAGCTTAGGTGCTTGAGTTTGGCCCCTTAATGCCAATGGTCAAATCTGTTTACATTATCTATATTTAATGTATAAGGGTCAGCGTCCATGAACTTCTAGACTGAACTTGCCAAATCACGACAGTTTGGTAAGAATATCACCTCACAGCAATTTATTACATTTTACTTTAGCACTTAATGCTAAAGACAAATCAGCTACAGGGCATAGGTCTCTCTGACTCTGTGGGTACCAGCTCCCCAGGGACAAGATCTGCTGTCCCAAATCCTTCAGGATTTCACTCCTCATAAAGGTATGCTTGCATATGCCTGGACACAGTAAAATTCAGCACATGCAGCTAAAAACGGTCCACCAACATCTAGTCAAAATAAATTCAACTAATTCATTTTGAAGGTGTTCTCAGGCACTTTTTAATTCATATTATGCAAACAATCCCAGCAGCAACCTTTTTCCTTTGTTCCTATTAATTCACTGGGTGTGTGCGTGCACAAGAGGCAAAGATTTATGTCAGCAGTATTCATGTAGTCTCCTTGTAACCTCTTTGGTTTCCCCCTTTCTATTTGTAAAATGTATCCCTGGCCTAGCCCAGATGCAGAACAGTGCCGCATGGAAACAAAGGAATGGCCGGGTGCTGGATCAGGCCACTGCTCTGCCACTCCCTGTGCCCATCCCTGCCAGTGGCTAAGACCAGCTGCCTCAGAGGACAGTGCAAGAAACCCTCAAGGAACCATCATGGGATGATCTGTCCATAGGAGAAGTATTTTCTTACTCCTCACTGGTTAGCTGCTTCCCAACACCATGAAGCCTGAGAGTTTACATCCCTTATAGCTTTTTTAATCTGGTCTCATGTAGCTCTCGTTATCCATACAAACGCCTAGCCCGTTATGGAATCCGCTAATATTTTGGGCTCAGTGGTGTTTTGTGGCAGTAAGTTCCCAGGATTAACTAAGTGTCATCTAAAAATATTTCCTTATCAGTTTCTAATCTTTTTTTCCTCTTGTGCTTCCTTACTGAGTGACTCTTACTCATGAATTTTAAAAAACTGGCTGAGATCATCTTTGTTAACATTTCTAGTATTTCTCATTGTCCACCCAGTTTCCCTCCTTTTACTTATATCATTCCTGAACAGATGCAGGAGGGCCCTTTTGGCCTCTTGTGAGGAGCATGTTCCACGACTAGGTCATGCCCCTTTTTTATGTATAATACTAGTAACCATCCAGTTCACTCATACAGCCTAACCCCAATAGCCTCAAAAAGTTCACATTGCCATAAAAAATAGATCAGACAGCCTTCAAACACAAAGGCCCACAGAGCAATAACCAGGCTGGACAACCTCCACCAAAGACAGATCATTGTTCATTTGAGCTCAAACCCTTCAGAAGCAACAAGTTTTCAGGGAACTTGCAAAGGCATCAGCCAGAAAGGTAAAACCATCTATGCCCATCAATAAATCCAATGAGCTGGTTCACCCAGCTTTCCTTTGGTCATGCAGCCTCACTGGGCCATGTAATTGCCGCCTTATTGGAGAGATATGAGCCTACCCATCGAACAGATGCAAGTTTCCCCTGCTCTCATTCAGCTGGGAACCTGCTCCGCAAAGCAGAAATAAATCACGGGGAACTTGCTGTCATTTCTCCACCTTCCCGCACACCCTCTGCTGCTGCCGCCTGACTGGCTTGAGCTGGCATAGTTTTTAAATGAAATCTGTGAGATTGGCATCAACAGCCTTGCCTAATTTTTAGCTAATACCTTGGTGGGTTCTGCATTCGCATCTGGCCAGTGCCGTCACGCTGAGCCTGATGATAACAGGCTGCTGCTCTTTCCGAGCAGGAAGCTGGGGTACCGCTACCGACAGCCTAAACAGAGGCTTGTTCCAAGCACAACAGCACAGCACAGCCAGCGAAGGGTCTGAAGCGCAGGACTTCTCCCAAGGCATAAAAAACAGAGAGAGAGAGAGGGGGAGGGGGAGAGAGAGGGGGAGAGAGAGAAATGTGTTAACTGTGCTAACAGTGCCAAGTAATATGCTTCGTTAAAAATTTAATCACCTGCAAGTGCAAAACAAGTGCAAAGCAATCATGTTGTAATTAGCACAGCAATTAACACCTCCCTTTTCGATAGCACATGCATCCTAGGAAGTGCATGATTGCAAGTGTTTATGCTGCTGACAGACTAAGTTCCTATAGAGAGGAAAAAATTGCTTAAATAGATTTTTTTTTTCCCCCTCGTCTTTTTGGCATTTGGGCTGTTATGTGTCCATGAAACCCCAGCACCAGCTGCCATGTTGGTTTTGTGTGAGTGCTGCTCCATTGCGTAGCATAACTAACAACTACAGCTTGAACTGGAACCTCCTGAAAGATGGCTGCAAGCCTCTAGAGCCCCACTGTGAAACAAAGATGTAAGTATTAAAATTACAAGATGATTTTTTGCAGACTAACACTTCCCAAAGGGGAAGCACCAAGCCTGCACTGAGATTGTAGGTTTGGGGATGCTACAGCGAAGGGGAACAGGACAAACTAGAGCTGTGACTTCATGAGGGGTCTGCAGCTAAATATGCCAAGCTCCATAGTACTGACATCTCTCTTTGACATGTCCCCCCATTCAACAGCCAGTTCTCCACAAAGGCTGTGCTGGAAGCAATTTGATTTAGTTTGATACACTGGTAGATGCAGAGTTGGCTTGGGAAAACACCTTGTCACCAGCCATGTCCATGCAACCACTGCTCCTTTACCCACACATTGGGGTGTCCTGTTTGTCTATAATCTCCTGTTCCTTGTCACCCCTAGAAAACCTGGAGTTTGACCATCCCACTCATGGTCCTGTCCCTCTCCTAGGACTTGTTGCAAGTTTCCTTGTGACACAATATGAGGAAGGAAAACTGACTCTCAACATTAGCTTAGAGAAGTTATATAGACTTAAATACTCACATACATCTCATACAATGCTCTTATTTAGAGGCTGTTCAGCTTTAATAAATGGACTGTGTTTGTAATGGGACATCACACTTGGCATTCTTGCAGAAACTCAGTGGGTCTCATTGTTGCTCAGTTACAAAGAGCTGGTCTGCCAGTTTGGTATCCAAAAGCTGAGCACCAAAAGGTAAAAGCCATCTTTGGAAACATAAACCATGAGGCCAGTCTTGATGTTCCTTCCCTCCCAGACACTGATATTGCTGAAAGGTATTTTCATCACATAGTTCAATATTGGGATTCCCATTTGCCAAGTTAAAAGCCACAAACAACATTACCATCAGGTCTGAGTCAAACAAATAACCCTGCAATAACTGCAACTCCTGGAAAAGTTACTTCCTTGCTGCATATCCTCAGAAATTCACACTTTCCACACCATTAATTCCATGAATTAGGACAAAATTGGAGCACAAATTCAGCAATTACCGTAGGGACAAGTAGCAGGCAAGTAAAAACGAAGCTGGGAAAGAGCCATGGTACCTTTGCAATCCCAATATATTTTGCTATTTCTTGAGCTGCTTCTAAACTGAGTCAGAAGCGAAGTCATGATAGCTGTTTAACTATAATTTCAGCACTACTTCTGACAACACTGGGGCCCTATGTTCATTCCTCTCCCTCCAGGCAATTGACCTGTGATTCACTACAGACTTTTCGGTTTCCCAATTGTATTTTATTTGAGGTTTTGTTCCCAGCTCCCACTGGCCTGCTTGCACTGTTTTCTGCCTCCAGTGAGTGCTTCCTTGGAGCCAAAGGTCTTGGAGTTGATTTCATCCCCCTCTCTGTTAGGAGGTAAGCACATATTTGTGGGTTTTTGGCACAGTCTCCACACTACCTTTCTGTTATTCAGACTAAACATGAACCTGCCCAATCCTCCTAAATGCAGTTCAAACATCCTGGGTTTAATGCTTTCCATTGGCAGTGATGGGCACTTACCTCTAGCACACAATACATTTTATATTACTTTTATAAGTCTCTAATATGATGTGGACTGTAGAGTCCTGAAGTGCATACCCCAGGTCTGCCTGGAGCAGTGTTGGAGAGGGGTGAAAAGAGTCTCTCAGGATCTGCATTAAAAGGTCTGCCACCACCTTTGTGAGAGGTTTGGAGTGATTTCCCTTCCTCTGCTGGAGTATGCCCTCTCAAAGGCATACAGCTAAATCATCCCTGCCAGAGATGACTTACCCTCAAGGCTCATAAAAGTACTTCTGAAGAGCATTCGTGTTTGTACTTGAAATGCACTGAAATAAGCCATGTATGAGGGTTGGGGGGGTGTGGATGATCTCGAGGAGAATACCCCTGAAATACCAACCCAGGGTCCTCATCTCAGTTGACAGCACAATTCCAATGACAGAAATACAACATCATGTGTAATTATATATAAACAGGGCATGTTTTTCAAGAAGAAGATCTTGTACAATGTGCAGTCAACACCTACACTAATAAAGCATGGTTGGATTCTGTGGTGCCAAGTCCCGTTCTGTCACTAAAATGGGTTCCATGAAGTCAAGGGAAAAAAGTTTGTGCAAGCTGCTTTTTAAAGTGTTTGCAACACTGCAGAAAGTTTAAGTAATGGAAACCCCTGTTCTCTTAAAACCAAGAAATGTTGATAGTTATCGCCAATTAAAGGCTTGGAAAACCACTGGGGATAAGTAGAACCTTGCACTCATAGGAAACCACAAGTTAGTGTAACTGTACAAAAGCTAATGGTTCAACATATATGCAAACTACATCAGAAAATTCTCATCCTGGGAACAAGCAAAACAGTCTGTGCTCATGGGAGGCAAACACGGGGTGGGGAAATCCTCTCATGGACAAGGGCCACAGCAGAGAAAAATATCTGGGAAAGGCTAGTGGGCCCACCACTTGCCAGCAGCTGTTGGCAGGGAGATGTTACTGGATCCCATGGCAGCTGCGTGTTTGGCTCTGAATGAAGAAGATAGAGGGGCATTTAGAGGGACAGACTGGGACCTGTGATCTGCTCAAGGACATGATCATCAGGAAACTGCCTGACCCAGGAATTCCTACATGAATACAGAAGCACTCATCTCTTAATAGGTTTGTTTGAGTCTAAAAAAAAAAAAAAAAAAGCCATAAAGAAAAGTATGGTTTTATAAAGTAGGAACAGCACAGACTACAGCCCTGGACTAACCTCCTCACGAGACAGGTCGTTATAAGAGAGAAAGAGTCCTCAAACAAATCCTTACAAACGGATGTAACACCATGGATCTACAAAATGGATGTAGCTCCATGGTCAAGCTTCACCAGCAGGATTCAGTTGTATCCAATGCCCTTGCTTCCTGAACTGTCCAGCCATGTCAAAAGCACCACTATGTCCCTCGAGGATGACTTGGTCATACTTCTCAGTGTCACGTTGTAGCGATTTGCTCCTGGCCTTCAGAGAGGTGAGTGTGGGTGGTGAAAATTCACAGGGAGTTATATAGCTTTTCAATTAACAAGGCATACGCCTTAAAAATAACAGATGAGATGGGAAGGAAAGTACCAAAGCAGTGAAAGGAGATAGGAAAACAAGAATACCTAAACTACAGGTACAAAAGGCTTGGGAGGTATTTAGGAAGGCTAAAAACCTGCTTCATTGACCTGTAGAGCAAATTTACAGGGTTTTGTGTGCTAGGACCATGATTAAGATCTCAAAGTCTGTGGCTTGGCTCCCTCTTGGAGTTTGGAGGGAGTAAGACCCCCACCCCTCACTAATAACCCACCTAAACTTGACAGGCACTACTCTCCCACAACTGGGGACGATAATCTTTCTCACTGATATTTCTGAGTCTGGAATGAAAGAGAGTGAAAAATGCAGAGAAAGAAAAAAAAGTCTGAATTACCACTCATTTTGCATATCCAGGTTCCCAGGCACCCATCCCTTTTTTACTAAAGGGGGGAAGAAATATATTTAATAAAGACCTGGCAGGATTATGATGAAATAATGAGTAGGATGAGACCATGTTACATAAATTGGCAAGGCTCCAGCTTGTAAATGATTAAAACAAAAGAAAAAGGGAGTTTCCACGAAGACTAACGTAAAAAGCATTTTATAATCAAAAGGCCTGAAACTATGGGGGCTGATGGGAATGTCTAGCAAAACAAGCCTGTTCTGAAGCTTCCAGATGATACATGGAAACTTAATCAGCTCATCTCAGTCAACCTTAAATCAAAGAAAAGACTGATTAGAGGTTCAAAGGGAAAAGAGGTTTTGTGGCTCCAGAACCAGAGTGGGACACTTTCCTGATTCTGCCACAGATTTCCTTTGAGATCTTGGGTAAGTCACTTACTTGTGTGATATTAAATTTCACAGCTATTGGGTACAGTAGTTTGCCTTATATGCATATTACAATTTGTCCCTGGAAGTGGACTATTACATTCTTATGCCCGGCTCTTTACACCTACACATACCATCCACACAGCACTGTTGTTGACAAGCAGACCTTCCAATTTCCCTCAACAATTTTTTCCTCTGTAAAATGTGGAGAAGCCCCATATACCTTTATAGCAGTGTCGTCATACTGAATTAGTGGATAATATTTCTAAAGATCTTTGAGTAGATAACATTATGGAAGTGAATGAATTCTCTGTAATTTACTGCTATGAGATTAACAGTAAGTGCTTTCCTCTCAGGTAGACACCAAAAAAAAAAAAGGAAGCAGCTTAAATGGTTGCAGTCTCACTGCAGTTACAAAAAGCATCCCTTTGCAACTGTCCAGTAACTCTTGCTTCTTGTTTACCCAAAGCCAAAATTCAGTGACATTAAAACTGAGAATTATAACATCAAGAGAGAGGCAGATTTACTTTATGTTGTAAAAAAAAATTTGTTACTCAAAATCAAATGCTAATTGGCTCCAGCTTTTTAAACTATGCAAGCTAAGAGGCTGTGGAGAACATACAAGTCTTCAAGGGGAGTTTGCTAACCAGATGCAGTTAGAGTCCAACATTACTGTCTTTTTATCTTCCAGGTTCACAAGTGTATGTGTATGTGTGTGCACAGTTCTGAAAGTCTGTTCTTCTGTACACTAAAAATTCAGATGAAAGTCAAAAACAGGAAAGTTAGATCAGGGAATGAAGACTTCTTTATACTGCTTCCAAGCTCTGCCCTGATGCATTGTGTAACCTTGGGCAAGTCATTTAACTTGTCTTGCTCATCCATCAGATAGAAAGATGATGCTTATCTGTTGCATGAAAATGAGTTAATTGCTGTTTGCCAACTGCTTTCATCTCTTTGGATGAATCAGATTGAGGCCATATATATGAGTGTATATAATTTTGCATGTGTGTTTTTATTTGGTGCTTGCTTATGTCTTGGAGCATAGCTTCTTCAGGTCAACACTGGTTATCTGCTTGGCAGAGAGCCTCTATTGTACATTTCTGATGTAATGCAAATCATAGCAATGAGAAACACATAAGTGAAAGGTATTACACTTATCATCATCATTAGCTGTTGTTGTTGTTGTTATTGCTGTTGTTATTATTATTATTATTATTGTTATTATTATAGTCTCACACTTGGATGCAGAGATAGGACCACTTTAAAAAATATGGCCCCAAGAAAGAAGTCTTCTGTTCTTGGGAATAAGTATCTAAAAGTAAAAGGAATGGGAGAGACATGGGCCTGGAGCTGCCTTTACACAAATGTGTTGATGTAAAGTTTCCCAGGGGCATCACCAAATCTCTAAATTTGTTTATTTATAGGCTTTGCCACTCAGGAACTGACCTATGCAAGTGCTTGGCCAGTGGGTGGTTCTCACCAAAACAATAAATCTCCTCCCTCAGGGAGGAGTCATAGCACTCAGGACTTGCTTGATTTTTGGAAACAGAAGGAAATTGGTGTGAGAGACTCAGAGAGCAATAATAATGAGAAATTCTCTAAACCAGAGACACAGCTCTTGAAAGAAGTCCAAGGGCTGCACAGCTCTTGGGAACAAAGTCTGTTTCTTAACCATCAGTGGATGCACTGTGGACTGCACCTTGTCTGTGACACATGGAGCTGACACTGCTGTTGAAGGATGTGAAGTTGCCTACAGAGGCCAAAGGGGTCAGCATTGCTTTGGGAAGCAGGGCTGGATCGAACAGCAGATGACAGCAATCTGAAAGGGCTTGAAAGGTATGATATTTAAATATACATAAGTGTCAACTATAAAATCTTGTCATTCTTTTATGCAGGGTACACCACCATCAGAGAGTTTCTTCAAAAGAGGCCAGGTTCTCCAGTCCTGTCTGACACACGGCCTCACTACCCATGCTGATACCTTTGTTGTGTGTTAGCAGTCTCCCTTGCCTGTCTGGAGCTCTGAAATTCCAGAAGCAGCTTTAGCCTAGTGACAATTCCCATCAGAAAGAGACTCAATGAGTAAAAGGGCTAAAATCTGGATTTGCAAGTATCTCATTCTCTACCCCAAGTACCAGGTTTTCCTTTCTTTGGGGTGAAATCTCCCAGTTTACATCTGAGTTTGAAAGCACTGCAGAGATGTCCCTCCCCACGAGCAGGCTGCAAAGCTTTGAAACATCTGCTCTTTCAATCTCATGGACAACACCACCACGGCGTCCTCCATATCAAGGTGTTGACACATTGTGTCTGGACTCATTCCCAGGCCCCATGGTTCTGCCATACCTCTTTGCCTTGGAGAAATACACTTTTTCTACCCAGTGGCTCTTCTAGTTCCTCCTTCCATGGAACAGAAGGAATGGGGAAGATCTTATCCAGGCTTTCCATGTGTGGTTGAATTTTGCCCGTAAGGACTTGTTTTCACTCATCCCACACTTTCGTCACACTAAGTATGAAAGATCTAATAGTCTGGGATGCAAATGCTGTTAAAGTGTTAACTTGTGTGATTTTTTTGTTATAGATTGCAGTGCT
>NW_020897696.1:1708899-1712071 GCF_003984885.1 Neopelma chrysocephalum | reverse complement strand
TTTAAATAAAAACACAGCCTGAAATCGGAATTACAGTGCATTCTAAACTTAATGGGTGGCATGGACCTAACCTGCTCTTTGTTAAGTTTCGGTAACTGGAATAACTCTCTTTAGTCGACCTCTGAAAACCACTAAGAGCAGATGTTGGGGCAAATTAATTTTTTTTTTCTTTTTTACAGGGGCTTAACTTTGTTCAGATACGGACATGCAGCTCGCAGTGAAGTGATCAATTTTTGTGGGCTAAAAAGGGCTTACTAATTTTTGTAAAGGCTCTTCAGAAATGCTAATTAAAGACAAACTTTCAGCACAAGTTAAGAAATCCAAACGATAGCAGCAGAAGATACTGGTTGCAATGGGATACAATAATTCAAAAGAGGCCCTCTCCCATGCTTCCTGTGCCTCCAAATGCCCCTTTTCTTGTTTGTATGTTTTGCTCTTGCTCTTTTTTTGTAAAAGATCATTATTAACTGATTCTATCTCACGTGCACTGCAGTCTAAGCTATTTTGTGGCAGCAAGAAGGTTCGTAATATTAAAAGAGGTGATTGCCACAGGTGAAGGGCACCTGCATATTTCCATGTTTGCATGTAGTGACCTGTTATTAGAGGTAGTGATTCTTGACTGCATGGAGCTCTTGAGAACCACACTCATCTGGCTCTTCATGCTGGAAGGCACCAGGAAGAAGCAGTCTTCCCAAAGCATCTTGCAATTAATCTCTGTTACTGGTATGATACCAGGTCTATTGGGATTTCAAGAAGGATCATCCTGGCCTGCCATACAGGACCCCATTCTCCACAGAATCAGTTCATGAGTTCACAGTGCAACTGATAACATTGAACCAAAAACTGTGAAATCTCCCTTGTGCTGCTCTCCTCATGGGGAACCAAGTCCTTGCTCTAGACTCCCTGCCACCCTTGTCCTTCTGCACAGCCGCATGTGCCCAGATGGTTTTAGCTTCACAGCCCGTTCTGCTCCTTTAAAAGCAATTACCAGGGGAATGTTGGTGATGCAAACTTGTTTAAACCTGAGCATACAGTTAAGTCAGCTCTGTAATTAATTGCCTCATCACTGCAGTCATCTTTCAGGAATGCTGCGCTGCTGGTTCAGAATCGAGTAAGAAAGGGCCAGATCCCCAGCAGAGATCCCCCAAAGTGAACGAACTCATGAAGCTCCACAGCAGGTCAGGTCTGATGCCCAGAGATGGACAGGCCCAACAACAACCCAGCATGCAGAAGGTGTGCCCTGAGAGCCCCCAGTGCACCACTGGTTTTGTCTCTGGGAAAGGATTTGTTTCCCTGAGGCACAACCTTTGCAGTTATCCTCCCCCCAGGGGTGCTGCATCATGGCAGGACTGCTTTCCACCCAGGCAGGTGCTTCAGAGCACTCCAGGGCTCACACCCATCCCTTCTCCCTCATACACCTACAGCAGGAACTAATGTAAGTGAAGCCGGCTGAAGCCATAAAACTCCAATTACAGTTATCTTCTTTCTACTCTCATCTAAATGCACCATGGGTGAGCATGTTCAGAAGGTGGTTTTAACCACACATTTTCTTCTTGACTCTGGGCTCTCCTATGCATGTAAGGGAGGAAGAGGAAAAACAGGAGCACCAGTTTCTCAAAGAGTGATAAGAAAGTGAAGAGAGGAGAAGAAAGAAGAAAAGCAGTAAGTGAGAAAACATAGGATGGAGTGCCTACAAGGAGAGAGCAGAGAGTAATGATGACAAGGGGTAGCAAACTGAGAAGCAACCTGTACAACTTCATGGCCATCTCTTCAGCCTTTGTACCTCTTAGAAGGCTGCTGTGCGCTATGGAGGGAAAAAAAGTTGAAAGATAGATAGCTATTTTAGAGAAGAACTACTGTTAATATTTGTGGATACTTTTTAACTGCTAGTTACACTCCAATGAAATAACTACATAGAGGAAAAGACCAGGGTCTAAATTCTAGGCAAGATGAATGATGTGACTAGCATAAACTTCAGCATGAGTCCTATGCAGAGACTAGCCCAGGACGTGTAACAGCCTTCATCCCTACTTCTGCCAGCGACCAACGCAGCCCATAGATTTGATGCCTCTGGTGAAAAGAAGACATCTTCACGTGGATTTCTGGGCAGACTTTCCACTGCTGGAGGAAAATGGTGTGGTTTTGCCAGTTCTCCTACACAGCTGTCAGCTAGTGCAGAGACACTGGCTCACAGTCCCTCTCCCACACTGTCAAGCAGCTCTTCTGCCGGATTCTGGGGGAATTCTAGCACAAGGAGATAGAAAGGGCAATCAATGCCTATGATAAGGGAAATCAATGCCTATGATAAGATACACTCCAGCAAACTGTTTATATTTTTTCTCACTGGGTTGTAGATGACCTAATAGGCTCTTTTCCCATCTCTAATTTCTATGAATCTGCAATCCTATTATTTATATTATATCTTGAGGGTTTCTTCAAGAGTAAATGGTGTAATTATACCCTGCACCATAACATTTCAGGTTCTGGTGTAATAGGACTAAATATGCAATTATGTGGTTGGTAAATGTAACAGTACAAAACTCAAAATCTCTATCCATGTACTGTAGCTTCATAAGAAGAATTAGTTTCCTGTTCTGTACACAGCAGATGTAATGTAATTATTGCTAACTGAAAAGTATCACCAGACATTCATATGATACCAACAAAAAATGCCCCTCCAGCCAATTCTTCATTCAAATGTGAAAATGAGAGAAATATCACAATTCTATCTTATCAGTGAAATCTAGGCACATACGTTTGATACTCTGCATATAAAATCAATACTTTCCAGGCTTATAGATACGTTGAACCCACAAAGAATATACATCCATATGCAAAGGGAGGGATCAGATTCACCTCTAGTGTTAGTCCAGCAACTTCAGCTGAATTACAAATTAGCAGAAGGCAGTCCATCATCCAACTTGTGTGGATTACCGTTGGAAGAAATAAAACTGGCCTCCAACATTTATACTACACTGTGTGACAAAAAGAAAACAACATGAAAGGAACCACAGCCCTGTGGTTAAGGAGCTAATCCTGGGCTTGAGAGATATGGTTTCTACTCAGAGGTTTGCCACAAGTTTCACAGGAGAAGGAGAAGGAGAAGGAGAAAGAGGAGGAGAAAGAGAAGGAGAAGGAGAAGGAGAAGGAGAAAGAAGGAGAAGGAGAAGGA
>NW_020897696.1:1697937-1708889 GCF_003984885.1 Neopelma chrysocephalum | reverse complement strand
AGGAGAAGGAGAAGGAGAAGGAGAAGGAGAAGGAGAAGGAGAAGGAGGAGAAGGGGAAGGAGACCTTTACTGTGGGCCTTGACTGCAAGAGGACACATTACCAGTAAAAAGTGTGATTTTGCACAGGCTACATTCCCTAGTACAAATGCCCTTTAATTTCCACTTAAACCCAAACATGAAATGGGCCTAGCTGTATCAGGGGAAAGCCCCTTCACTGAATAATAATAATGCTAGTTTTAAAAAATTATTTGAAGAGCTGGGACAGCTCTAGCTTTAGAAATCACACCTGGCTTGGGATTCCTATTCACTTGAGTAAGACAGCTACCTGCTGGTTGAATGGGTATGGCGGGAACCATCTAGATAGGGCCTTCAGCTGAAAAATCAGGCAGTGAAGTTGGGAGTCACCACTGAGCCATGTGTCCCTTTGTAACAGCCCCATTGCCTCTTGGTGGAGGGGTGACATCTCACAAGGTGTGTCAGGCCCAATATGACAGAACCTAAAGAAGCACAAATGTTGTTTTCCTGTAGAAACTGTACTTCAATTATCCAAGTGTAAAAAACTATGACACTTCAAAGGAGTGTTTTATTGCTAAGCAAACATCCATCAGGTTTTCAGCTGCTACTGACACTGAGCTAAATACATCCCTCTGCAAATATATGCTTATTTCCTCACATGTATGTTAGACCTATACCTAACTGAGAGTAAAAGCCTGTCAAACATTACCCACCACACACATTGTCCCAGCAAGACACATTTTCTGTACACTAGTCCCAATTTACAGCAATATCATAACATTGAGCTGTAGGCATGAGAGGAGACAGTCACAGTGGAAGTGTCAGTCATGTTAGATGTGTCAGGAGGATATTAAACCTGTGTGAATCTTGTACGTCACACTTAAACATGAATGGCCCCTTTTCAGATTTTTGTCCCTGGCAATTAAAACTACCACAGCCTTTCTCAAAATGTCCTCTTTGATGAAATCAGACTCCCAGGGGCATGGGACCCCTTCTTTTCATATTCAGATCATGGACACAAGGAAGTGTGTGCTCATATTAAGAGATGTTAGGAGCCTCAGCATTGCATATTACTTTGCTCCCTGGAAGCAATCTGCACCATTCACCAAAGGCACTATACTCCCTAAGCCTGAAGACCATAACAGAGCTCTGAACTCTGTTGTGTTCTACTTTTGTCTAAATGTCTTTGCAAACTTCCCATTTACTACAGGAGAATAAATTACATACCATCCCCATTGCTAAGGGACAATTTGGTGCCTGAATGTCTTACAGAACTGTGCAGTTCTTTCTTGCCTTCTCTACAATCAGTCATGGCTTCCACATCATATGACTGAACCATTAAGATAAAAATTACCATGATGTTCTGCAGTAATGTGCAGTTGCTTCACTTGGAGCTGAAACAGTTGATCATATTCTCCCACCCTATATTTGTGTCATGCTATTGGCACTGGAAGAATCAGCTTTGTAGTCACAATTATATGAGAACTAAGTAAACTGCAGAAATTTGTAAACTGTTGCATTGCTAAATTAAATGCTGTTTTAACTAACAGTTAATAGTGTTTACTGCTGTGTAATAGTAATTTTCATTTTTTACTGTATCTAATGACTTTCTGATGACTCAAATTCTCTGTAGGGATACCAAATCATTACATTAAGGATGAGTGATTTTAGTATGCAGTGACTGATCAGTACAATAATATGTAGACTCATGCTTCAGCTAGTAAATTAAATCATTTACACCAGAGTGTTTGTCAACCAGAAGAATTCTATTACATTGCTGCGTTATAATGTAGAGTCTGCTCAAAATAAAACTGTGCCTATATTAGATCTGTGCCACTTTACAAACAAAACCCTTAAGGAGCAAGGATTAGCATATAGTAAGGCCATGGAGAAGGAACACTTTTCACACAGAGTGGATAAATCCAGAAATTTTGTCATTCATTTGGAAAAGTACCACAGCAACATACAGTTATAAGCATACTAGTTGCATTAAGCACCCAAATATCACCTGAACACTTCATTTGGTACTAATGGGATCTGTGGAAGTGAAAATGGTCACAGCCGGAGTTTGTGGACTTTCAGATAAACATAGAGTTGAGCCAGATTCACGACTTGATGTGATCACCACATCATCCCAAGATATGAAGAATAAAAGGGCAAAATAAAAGGACTTTGGGATGCAAGCACTCAACAAGTCTGCTGAAAGTGAGTGTTAGAATGTCACTTTAGTGACTAGTTCATCTTGATCGTATTGTAAGAAATTAGATCAATTCCTTGCTTAGGATAGGACTTAAATAGGACTATAATTGCAACTTTAGTTTGATGTCAAAATGCTCAGAAGAGCTGAGAAGATGCTTTAGTGTTTTAGGTGCTTGTTTTAGTGTTTTGTTTGAGACTCCAAGGGTCCTGGTCTCCAGTAACATGAAAGCATCAGAGTTTCCATTCATCGTAATTTGAACAGAAGGTTCATAATTATTTGGAAAATATCACACCCCAATGTCTCAAGGTTATCTTCCAAAGCCCACACACCAGTGTTAATCTATTGACTGCATTGACTTTGACCCAGACATGCTCATGTAAATATATGCAATGAATCAGAAACCCAGTTTCCATCAACACATAATTAGGCCATCCAGAAAATACCTATAGGGACGTAATGTTTCCTTGGACTAATTTTTCCTATTGTTTTGAGACACATCCTGAGACACATACAGAATAAAGCCTTGCAGGACAGTAAAAGATGCTTCATCATGTTTGATGATGTGGCAGCTTTACTGTCAGAGAAGGTCTCTGAGCTTCTCATAATGGGACAGAGTCGTGACAGGGAGAAAGGCTTGTTTTGTGAGCATACTTAAACCCACATGAATATATTTCTTTTCAGGAACTTAATGACTCATTCAATTTTTACCCTTGGGATATCCAGAGTCACAAAACCAATGGTATTTTGACTTGTGAAATCTTCATAGTAAAAATGTTTTCTGTGCTACTGTGTAAGAATTAGGTTTCTCTGGCAAGAGCTAAAAAGTCAAGTTATCATGACTAGTTTACTACTTGGCATACATCACTGAGAGGCACTTAATGGATGAGATTTGTAACAGGTAACAGTCTTCCGTGGTGCCTTAACACTTAATTCAAGGGAGCATCTCCTGTGCAGAGCATGAGCCCACATCATAGCCTTACATGACACATTTAAGTATAACATACACTTTCTCCTCAGCAAGATCTTCCACATGAGCCAACTCAATCAAGATCAGCCCCCTGAATTTTTTGTTGTTGTTGTTTGCTTTAGCAGCCTTAAAAAAAAAAAAAGGCACAGCAAATGCTTTTGATCTTTTTGTTTAAAATGTAAGAGTGTTAAAATATCCTAATAATCTGGAGGCTTGCCAGCTTGTAGACAGGCACTAAGTGAGGTTTAATTTTTGCACCGAAATCAAATATTAGCAAAGGGAACATGAACAAATACAAAAAGACTGTTCATCTGGCCAACATCTGGTTTGATGGGGCCATTATTTCAACAAGTACTTATAGGCAGTTTTTTGTTGTTGTTGCTTCCTCCCAGAGCAGCAACAAACTGGAAGTAGAGACTAAAATTTCCATATCATTCCCACACAGAGTCGTGTTGTACAAGTTGCCCAAAACTCCTAATACTTCCCTTTCCCTTTTTTCATTTAGCTTAAAAAAAAAAAACCTATTACAATTAAATACATGGGAGGGAAAAGTGAGAGTAGCAGTTAAAATTGTTACTTTCCAGTACATTCTTGCATCACAAGTTATGACTGTTTATTATGCATGTTTAATGAAAGAGCTAGAATGCAAACCTGAAAGCCCTTCCTCCAGGTTTAGACTGGCAGGTGAAATCAGTCATCTTAAGTCTCAGTGGCTCTCAGTTTCACAAATGCACACATATTTGGAAGTTCAGGGTGTCTCGCTCATGACGGGCCTATTGGTCTCCACCCAGAAAGGTGTGTGCTTTCTTTCCCCACCAGAAGAGAGGCATTCTTTCTAGAAACATTTAAGATGATGCGCAGCTTTAAATGCACATACAGCATTTATTGCTGTACTTGCAGATGTACCTGTGCTTGTCTCCAGAACACCTCTTCTCTCTCAAGGCAGTAGTGTGTACCTTTCTAGGTAAAGTGGGAGTCATCACCAGTCCTGTTGTTAAACTGAGCCTGTGATAGCCCCATGTACTCCCCTGGATGGTATCTACAAGGCCTTCCAGTGTTACAAAGCTTTCAACAGCTTCAAACAACAGCCATGCTCTTGAAGTCAGTCAGCTATGGGGAAGAAACCAACCACCCTCCACATAAAGGAAAAAAACATAGAATCCAAGAATAAATCTGCGTTAGAGATAGTAAACTAGTGATGGAAAGAAGGCCAATGCTGGAGCATATCTGTATACAAAAATAGAAATGAGAGATTTTTGTCCATCACTGCCCTGCTTAATCTGCTTTTCTTGGTAATGATACTTCTTCTCTTTGTAGCACCACTTGTCTTAATATCACTTTTCTTCTCTGGCATGGCTGTGACCATTTCTGAGGTTTCCATAAAGCATAAGCCAAAGTTATGGTTAGACTGCCCCTAAAGCAGTTGCACGGTAAGTATGGGCATCCATTTACTGCAATCAAGCTAGTCCACAGAATTCATGGACACATAGGGTGACGAAGGCTGGTCTGTCCTGCCATGAAAGCTCAGCACTCTAGTTTAGATTTGAACTGAAGCTCTCACCTTCCATCTCAAACTCTCAGCTCACCCAGAGCAAACCCCTCAGCTTACCATGGAGTGATGCAGACTGTGTCTCACTCCCTGCACATAGTGCAGCCTGGCCATTAGACCTCTGAGGTAGAGGGTGTCCTTGCCGCTGGGCTCAATTCTGCTGGCTGCCTGCAAATGGCTTTCTCCAAAAGAGAAGTGATTATGGTTCCAACATGTTTTTCGGGTGGGGAGTAAGGAGACAGAATGAAACTGCACAGCTATTCTTGTCCACTGGTTTGAGAGTGTACAAATCTTTCTTTCTGATGGTGTTGCTACATCTCTAATAGGTAATAGTCTCAGGTTTGGGGGAAGAGCTGGCAGGTGCATGTTTATATGGAGAGCTTTGCATGGGGAAGAAGGTGGGAAGGAGACAATATGCTGCTGCCAAAGAACATGAGAAAATAGACAGAGTGTATTTCCCACTCCAACCAGAACAGTCATGGAGTCAGACAGGAACACAAGACCAAGTCAATATGTGGCAGGTCACTTTGACAGCAGGAAGGGGATAGTGCAGAAGCAGAGCTGAAGTTTGGAAGTAAGCTTAGTGATTGTCTTTGCAGGCCTGGCTAAGGCTCTCTGCTGCATGGAAGTCTTCTTTCAGCCTTTCTTTGCATATATAAATGGCTAACACAAGAGGCCCAGAACACACCTGGAAATCAGCTTTTCTTCAACTGCCTTCACACAACTTGCTATCCTGCACTCCCTCTCTGTGCTTTCAGCAGGCTGCCTCTTTGCTTACAGCAGCTGTGGCAGCTCCATCAGTGGCCAACTCTGTTTTCTGTACATCCCAGGCAATAATTAGTTGGTTATTTCTCGTCTCTGATTGACATAGCTCCTACTCCAGGACAACACAGACCTTGCTTTCATCACTTTGTGACTTTCTCAAGATGCCATTAGCAGGCAAGGTGACACGATGTGAGGTAAATCACACAACAACACCATAAACACAAGGGCAGGGCCAGATTCAAAGCTCTATCCTTGCAGTTTCACTCTGTAGGAACTCTGTGGAAATGAATCTGTCACACAAGACCAGAGTTGCATATTCAGCCTACAGTGTGGTCATGAGACAATGCAATGGAAGAGCACTCATTTCTATTACCAGAGAGCACTTGTGCCATGCAGTTGTATTTATGTTCTGTGAACAAGTATGATAAGGCAGAAATACATGCACGAAGAGAAAGAAAGATGGGGTTTCTATGGAAACACTATTTCCTGACTTGTATAATTAAAATTAGCCATATCCCTTGTTAATGGACTTATGGGGACAAAGAAATGTTAGTTTTTTAATTTTATTTTTTTTATTATGTGTGAACGCTTTCAGTTATCGTTCTCTTTTCAGTTCATCTCTCTGGCACATACACGTTCACGCAGTGTTTTTTACTTTATACATGTTTTATACACAATGTGCACTATGTAGCTTTTCTAACTCCCAGTAATACTAACAAGAGTTAGTCACATAAATCTCCTGTTCATCATTGGGACAATAAACCTCAAAGAATGTGAAAGCACTGCATTAAACTCATTTTTCTCAGTACTGATATGAATGTGGGATACTAACATCCAGATGAAATGGACACATAAACTTAAGGATTCATTGTTGCTGGGTATCATGCATCATGCACTTATCTCACTGAGGGAGAATGTTCCTAACAAAATACATCTGTATTTCCCACAGCAACATATCTTGCTAGGAGAACTGAAGCAGTACAAGTACTTAAAAGTTTTCCACACTGAAACACAGGGTGACGGCCTGTAGCTTACAACCTTTGGTTCAGATTGTGCCATATATCACATGTTAAGTAGGAGTGCAACTGATCAGAGGTTGGGTAGAGGACCTCCAAGGAAAGTTTCAATATGGTAGAAGATAGTATTAGTGTCTTACTACGCAGTGTGTATCACTAAAACTTAAAATTGAACCAATACTCCTGCTGTAATGTACTAGTAGTGATGGAGGTGTTAGTTTTTAAAAGGAAAAATAAATCACAGCTCTAATCCTTTTTGAGGAGAAATAATAATATAATTCCTCCATTTTTGCACAGTTTGGCCTCCATTTCACTGCTATGTGTAAGTCAGAAAATCAGTCCACAAAAAGTCTCTTCATTAGTAGCTGCAAAGTACAGTCAGATAAGAAGTGAACTTAGGGATACCCTTGTTTCCACCCAGAAATAACCAACAGATAAAATAATAAAATTAAGAATTGGGAAGATTTTGATGCTCTGGAATTGGAAAAGGAGAAAATTCTTCCCATTAGAGTTACAGACATGGTCCTATTATCATAATAATGCAGGATTATAACCCTATTCCAACCTCAATTGGTTTATTTCAACAACGGGTATAAAGTGAGCCCTTGTTGTACCATCTGCCAAGTACCTTTGGGATCTAACGGCATGGAAGGATCATTAAAAATGTAGGAAGTTGCTGTTTGCATTAATAAAAACACAGGTTCAAAAATTAGGTTGAAAAACCAATGACATTGTAAACATGCCTTTAAAAATGAAAGTCATTTCCTTTTTGTAGTGAAAGGCATGGTTTATTTTCATCTGTTAGTTAGGATGTGACTATGCTGAATCTGGCTTCTGTGTCCTCACTGTGCCACTCTCATGGAGTTTGTACTCACAGAAATGAAGTGTGCATTGTATGTGGGACTGTCTCTGCTCTTTCACCTGGACAGAAATAACCGCATGTCAACCCCTATACCATTACTTCCAGAATTCTTATAATGAGGGCTGGGTAAAATTGAAGGCTATAATAATAGTGTACAATTGCTTTTTTAAAGGCTGACCTGCAGTTCTGGTTTACAAACCAAATGACTGTAGTCAGGCATATTAGTGCTTTAACCTTTTTATTACATTACATACATGAAAACAATTAAGGCTGGGATTCTTTCCAATGTATTATCATTTTCTGTTCCCTCTGGCCTTTTTCCATCCATTTCAAAGAATGTACATAGCATCAACTGAACATTCTCTCATGTTTTATTTTTTGTTTCTTTTTCTGCTTAACAACTGTCATGCTTTCAAGATCAGCCAACTATAGGATATCATGCAAGAGCAGAAGCCAACAGCAGTGGCAGCAAAAACAACAACAAAAAGTTTGGGGGTTTAAAACTCCTCATAAAATTAAATCTGAGATTTAAATTCTCCCTCATATTTTATTGTCTTTTCTTTTCTTTTTCCTGTGGTAAATGGTAATTAGAGTCAATAATCTTTTGCTGAGAGAGCACCTTGTCCTCACAGTGTTTATATCATCATCATCAAAGATCTGCCTTAAGGCCCTGGCGTGTTAATAATTTAAGGTGTGCACAGCCTAGTTATAGCAGGAAGCCTAGTTATTGAGTTTGTAAACCAGATGATGATTTATGGGAACACCTTGCATGAGTCATGCTCATTAAATAAAATACTTCAGTTTAATAAGGAACATGGGGTAAACAGTTCTTCCCGTTACAGGGTGACTGTGCAATTGGAAATTGCTGAGTTTTGTCACCAGCTTTGCCACTACTATTTTGTCTTAATTGTAATGTCAGGGTCAGCTTGTTTGTATGCATGTGTACGCACGTGCATGTGCACACACACTTCCCCTTGAAGTACAGATAGAAAGTCTTTCACCAATGCTTTTTTTCCTCCCACCCTCTCTATCTCTCCCTCTCTCACCATACAGCTGTTTCATAAGTTACCCTCTGATAATGAAGATGTTAAATCTCTCCTTAAAAGGCTACTAATTAAGAAAACAGAAATGTTCACGGAAATAAAATTACACAGGAAAAAAATCAATATATGGTTGTTAAATGTAGCTTGCATTTGAGAGCCATAACCATATTTTACTTTTAAACACTAGAGTAACTCTGACTCATTAGAAATTCCTTGGGAAATTGAGGCAGTAAAAGTCCTACACATTGGCCTCTTCTGTTTTACCAGAAGCAAGCATACTTTGCCCACTGCTTTAGAAATCCACTGCACCTCCAAGAGATTTCAGTGGGATAAGGCATCTACCCTCAGATGGCAAACATGCAGACAGTAACATCCTCTGTATTGCCTGTAATTTTTAGCCTTTTGGGAACTGGAGCACAGTTTCTCAGGGGCACTGAAATCCCCCCTCATTCCCACCACAGCCAGTGGCACTTGAATACTGGGAGTGGAAGGAGCTGATGCAGCTGTGACCAGAGTCTTCACTAGGCTGGAGGCTGCTCAGGGGCAAAATTACCCTTGTCTTCACGAGGGGCAAAGGTGGGACTCATGGAGATACAATATTTCTATGGAATAAGGGGAGAAACAAATTGGGTAACAACATAAAAATTCCCATATATTTTTCTTCATGAATTTCAGTTTTATCATTCCAAACCAAAGGCAACTCAACTGGGTTTAGTTAAACTCTGAAACTAACAATAAGAAATTAGGGTTTTTTTTTTTAAAAAGCCAATCTTTCCCAGCAACCAAGATTTTAGTAAACATGCCATTACCCCTGCAATATTGATTTTTGTGTTCTTTATGGTTCCTTTTCAATGCACTTTTCTGTATTCTTTTCACACGGGTGATACAGCTGTAAGTTTAATTTTCTGACTAATAACTGAACATCCCCAAATATAGACAGCCTGTCAGGCATCATTAATAAATTTGTTAGAGAACATTGGGCCAAACCCACTTGTGGTGTAACTTTTGGATTTAATAGCACCACACAAACGAGTGATCTGACTGCCAATTTGTAAACAATGGTTTGAGTCCTCCCATTTTTTTTCCAGGGAAAATGAAGCATGACATAACAGGGTGTACATACCACTTGGGCCATCTCTTTGAGGCATCTAATATTTGCATTTTGCAATCTTTTCTTTGTTTGACACTTATGTCAGCATAGGCGCTACTGTGATCTTATTTTGCGGAGAGAGAAGGCAACATAGAACACTGCTGGTGAGACCCACAAATTAGGCATCGTAAAGGGGAGGATTTCAGGGCTTTCCACTGCCAATGCAAAGCAGATGGCCTTGCTCAGAGGTGTCCACCCAAGGCCTTAAGGGACAGGCACAGCAACAGTTAGGGCAGAGCAGGGCAGGCAAATCGTCCCTCCAGAATCACCCCTTTTCCTATACTGTGCCCCAAAACAGCCACTACTGGTCATCCTCCATAACAGCACACCAAGCTGGTCAGACCTTCAGAGATCCGAGCTATTCCTCCAGGTGTACACTTTGGAGGGGCACCCAGAAGCCAACTTCTTGTGCCTTAACCACCAAAAGCAAAGGGTTTTTTCTGCACAGCAGCCTTATGTAGGATTACTCAGCCCTCCGTGAAGAGGCTGCTGATTGCACAGCTGCAGTGGCCTGAAGGGGGTTGCACAGTCCCTCAGCTCAGTCCGGGGCTGCTCTGCAGCACACTACCTTGAATGCACTGAGGTGTCCAGCCTGCAGCAGCTATACCCAAATGCATCCTTGGGTGCTTTCAGATTTCAGTTGTCTCTAGGCAGCTCAGTGAGATGTTTGAGAGTGTACATTTTGCAAGTAATGGGAATTAGGCATGTCCTCCTCACCAAAAATGTCCTAGTCACTGAGTCAGAGGCACAAGAGTGAAAGAAAAACCAGTGTTCAGCCATCTCCAAGAAAGCAGGGTTTCATCACACGTAACAGCTACTTGGGAAGACAAATGCCATCATTCCAAATGTCCCCCCTTTCCTTCTTCTTCCCCCAGCATGACACCATATTGTCTAGAACATCCCTTGAGTCATTTGGAGTTGGCTGTCCTGACTGTGTCCCCTTCCAGCTCCTTGTGCACCCTCAGCCTCCTCGCTGGGGTGATGTGAGGAGCAGAAAAGGCCATGACACTGTGTGAGGCTGGCTCAGCAGCAACAGAAGTATCCCTGTGTTACCAACACCATTTTCAGTGCCAATCCAAAACATAGTCCCATGCTAGCTAATGTGAAGAAAGTTAACTCTATCCCAGCCAAATACCAGCACATCTGTTGCAAAGTTCAGGGCTCAACTTCCCTCTTTTTAGCTGATGTCAGTGGCAAGAAGTTTGGGTGATCTAATTACCGATGTCAGCCAGAAAGGGTGGTGATGTGAACTAACTGCTTCCCTCTCATAACTTTGGTCTCAGTTGCTGTGGGTTCTTGACCCATGGTGTGTAATAGACATAATCTCCAATCCTGGCCTGTCCTGGTTAGAACGGCTGGGACCAATTCATCCCTGGATGGGTGTA
>NW_020897696.1:1572207-1697927 GCF_003984885.1 Neopelma chrysocephalum | reverse complement strand
GAATTGAGTTCATTTTGCCTTGCTGGTTAACTTTTAAACCAGCACATGGCCCATACCAGGAGATTGGAGGCATGGTTAGTTCCTGATCTCTCTACAGAGTGGCATTTATTCTGGCCTTGTGCCCAGAATAAGCTAATTTTTTACAAAAGCCAAATTAAACCATTGCATCGTTCTATCTAGAATTAATAAAGAACAGAAGAGGATCCCACATCCAAGCTGCACCAAAGAGAAATACTTCCACTACTGGATGTCAGCAAATGTCTTTAGCCAATCTGATGTGCTACAGGAAAAACATACTATTGTTTCTACCTTTTATGGTAGGTATGGTATGTGGACAAGTGGTTTCCTTTTAGAGATAGGAAAAGTGGTAATTACAATTATTTGAACTGGAATAGCCCTAGAGACTAGATCCCTACTGTTCTAATCTATATAGCAAACTATCTATACAGCCAACATAAAGGATTTTCAGACTAAGTATAGAAACATGATGTTTCAGGTCTTGGAGGTTTCAGATGAGCTGACACAGTTTTGAATGATCCTTTGAATTGAGGTCAAAAATAGTCACAAGGTGTAGAAAAAGGAACAAGCATGAGTGTGGAATTGAAAACATAAGAAGAGGAAAAGCTAAATTAGGCCATTAACTTATAAAACAGGTATTAAATGGAAAAGGAATTTGGTTGGCAGGATTGTAGATTATGTAATGGAAAGATACCAAAACAAGGCAGTCTCCTATACATTCACAGGCAGGTTAACATACCTAAGCAAATTCATCCTCTAATTGGCTTCAGTTAAGTGCTCTATTCAGAGTGTCTTTGGGATAATCCAAAGTGCCACTAGGATGCCTGGCAAGTGAAAAGCTTCTGGGAATTAAGCAAAAATCTCAGAAACACCCCTAATGAAACAGCTAGGGAGTAACAAAGAATGTGATACAACCTCACCTGATTTTTAAGGCTGTTTGTCAGCATGGCACAATAGGACTTCACTCCAATTGAAAACAAAAAAAAATGACCTTGCTGATGAAACTCCTGTAATCAGGAATATGTGTAGAAATAAACCACGGTGAAAATGAGTGCATCCATAAACCACTGGAAATCAGAAATCATATTAAGAATACAATTTATCTTATTCTGGCCAAATTGCACAAATCTGTCCAGAAAATTGCAAAATTAGCTCAGTCTCAATATAAAAGGAGCAAGGAATTTTGAAAGTCTAATATGAAGCAAATGTTAGCCCTGCATTTCCTCATGTCCTATTCAAACCAAAGTCAACTTGCATCTGTGCTGGGGCAGACTCAGAACTTGACCCAACCTGACTGGATTTTGAAAGTGCGCCTCCAGATGAGCAGCCAACATACATGGTCCAGGTACCCAGAGATAAGCATCTTTCCTTGGTTAACAGAAGATAAAGACACTGCATAACATATAATCCTAAAACAGTCAGAAACCTTAGTCGTAGCCTTCAGTGTTCAACTGAGGCACAAAAACAGAACTGGAGATATTCCTTTGTAGATGTAAGTGCACCCACCAGAGATAAGATAACCGAGTGAGTAAATCTGTTAAAAATAGCAGGAGCAACATTCAATCGGTGAAACAACAAGATATTCCTGAAACTTTTTGGTACCTGACTGATGGATACCTATGTGAGCTAAACCACAAAGGTCACTGAGTAAGCTGCCTCTTACTTGCTGTCTTCTTGTGGCTCAGTTCTGAGTGTTTTGACAAGGTGTTGCACAGCAGATACTATTGGATTAACCAATTATAAATCCTAGCTCGCTCCACATGCATTTCCACGTAAATTAGAAACAACTAGCATAGATTATAAGCGGTTCATCTGACCAAATTATCTTTGAAATACATGAAACACCATGCCAGGTCTACACCATACAATGTCAATCAATAAAGAACCTGATAACAAAAAGTCTTGGTTGAGTAAAAAGGTTGATATTTGTCATCGTTACAATATCATAACACACCTCACAGCACTTTATTAGGCTCACCAGCTCAGGGCAAGTAGGCAGAAGGCAAACCACAATCCTGCCAACTTCTTGAGCAAATACAATTAATCCTGAGGTATAGTTACAGGAGAAGGTTATGCCAGGACAAGAGCAACATCCAAAGTCGCCAAATAGCTACTATCTAAATAGGAGAGATTTCAGCAAGTGAGTATTTGGGAACCTGACATACTTACAACTACTGTGTCTGTGCCAATGTCAAATATGAGAAGCCTGTATTACAGGAAGGCCTGCAGGAGGACTGGAGCTGCCGGCTGTACCTTGAGGACATCCAAATTCAGTTGGCATGGTTCTTGGTGCTGGCAGAAAGCGGCACATGCTCACGCCGCTACTCATGACAAAAAAAACAAAATGTGAAAGCAACACAGATGCCAGGTGCTGCTGAACAGATGCTGGAAATGAGGAACGGAGCACATGACAGGAAAGTCCCAGAGGTGCTCAGGATGTGGTTGCTAGCTCAAGCCTCTCGGCATCAAGTT
Source organism: Neopelma chrysocephalum (assembly GCF_003984885.1). Taxonomy (NCBI): domain Eukaryota; kingdom Metazoa; phylum Chordata; class Aves; order Passeriformes; family Pipridae; genus Neopelma; species Neopelma chrysocephalum. The sequence goes on along the minus strand of NW_020897696.1, from coordinate 1,695,437 downwards.
GTTTCTGGTCTTCTCCTCCACCCCATCCCCACATGCACAATATGTGCATTCATCTGAGTATGTGTTTTGAGTGTAGTAGGAAGAAGTTGTTCCTATTTTGTCATGTTTGCTTTCAATTTCTTTTTTCCTCTTTTAGAGGTATGGTTTAACAGCAGTCACTGAAATTAACAGACACTGACCCACTGACCTCTGCCCTGTGGAAGGACATAGTCCTCCTGTCCCTGGCCTAGGGCAGGAGGTCAGAGCACAAGCTTAGCAGAACTCCTCTCTCTCAAAGCTATAAAGAGTAACATCCTCAAAAGCCTGGTAAAAAACATCAACTCAGGTGGCAGAAGCGGCAGTGTAATGTTTCAAGGCCTGAAAAAGTACTTGCATCATTCCTAGATAACAGCAGTAGTGATCAGCAACCAAAGAATTTAGCTCTCAATTATTATTATTTTAAAGGACTTCCTTATAATATGACATGTGATATAATGAAAAGCAAAATATAGGGCTTTTTTTCAGAAAAAGGATCCTAATAAGGAAATGTAATGGCATGCAATTGTATCTGGCTCACTACTGGGCAAGCGTATCCCAGGCATGGACTAGGGACAGTGCTCTTAGTACTGGCCGTGTCATGGACATGAGACACACAGACTGAAATGAGGTCTGCACAGCTGCACCCAAAAAATACCAAGTGCCCTGTAAATCTTTTTGACTTATCTGCCCTGAGATTTCTGAAGAACTGAGTTGTTCAGGGAAGGATGAGCAGACAGGGACAAAATTAGCCCAGAGTCCTGCAGGAAAAGCAGCCGCAGAGCATCATGGGAGGGGATATTTTTGAGGCATCTACGTGGGGAGCACACCAGAAACTTGACACATGAACTGTGTGTGTGCTGCCCATGCTGTGATCAGAATTCAATATGCAAAGAGAGATGAAAACTCCAACAGGTGCAGGGCACGTGGTTGGAAGGTTGATGCCCTTACTGATGCCACACCTTAGCAGTTAGGGACACTCCAGCTCACTAGATTAAAAACTAACATGCAATACTTGCACTGAGGTCAGGCTCCTCGTTGCAATGCAGATAGACTCAGACTCGGGAAATAATTGACATGGGAACAATAATGAGAAAATCAATTGCTAAGTCAGATATCATCGACTGCAATGAAAATTTTGTGCATGGAGGATTTGCAGGATAAAGACACAGCTTTTCTTTTAGGCTAGATGAGTTGGTAGAGATGTGAGAAAGGGTAATATCGTTAATATTGCTGTCCTTGTTGCCCTACATTTCTACGTGGAATTCAAAAGGAGTTTGACAGCAGGGTGATCCTTCAGTGAAAGTTTTAGGCTGTGCTTCCATAAATGTTCAAAAGTGCATGATTAAGGCCTTGTGAGACTAGAGCATTTCACTAATGATGTGGGCCACTCCACAGTTTCATTAAATTTAACATTAGAGCTAAAGCATCGTCAAAAAATATAGCCCAGTGTCATCCTGCATAACTCTGCAGGTATGTGGGATACTTCACATAAGGCTCACAGTGCTCGTGCTTTATCTGCAGCAGTTTGCAGCTGTACTCAAAGCTTTTAATCAGTGCTCCATTAATGCAGGCAGTGTCCAAAGTGTAAAGAAAGCTACAAGGAAGACTAAGAACACTTAATACCATCATGAGCCATTCATTCTGTTGTGCATGATGTTATCTTCATCTTCTGTCAACAGTATCTACTGAAAGATCGATAGCAATTGTAAAGAAATGTTTATTATCACCTTGCCCCTCACACCTGCCCCACCATACCTCTGCTCTTTGTCTCAAAGGCTATAAAAGTGCAGCAAACTAGAGCAGAGACACACCTCCACCTTACAGTGTTGTATTTTTTTTTGTTGCAAGATTACAAGGCTAATTAAAGGCCACGTGTACATCACCACTACTAGTTTTTGAGTTAGAAGAGTGGAGCATTTCTCCGCTAGGAGCCCCCTCCAGAAACACGCCGACTGGTACTCCCGCGCACTTAAAAAGTAATATAAAAACCACAAGACATGCTTTTAGCCTGGATATATGAAATCCTCGGATTAAATTTTTTCCCGTGAAGTGAAACGGCCAAAAAATTTCAGGTGTGAAGGTCGCAAACGGGGGGCGTGTGCGTGTGCTGGTGCTCCGGATCGTGTTAGGAACCCCGTCTGGATGCTCCCTTCCGTCCCTTCATTTCTCCTTTCAGAGAGGGGTTAAGAAGCTCCCGCCAACACCCCTCCTTAGGCAGGTCGCTCCCTGCGGGGGCTCCCGAGCCGGCGGGTGGGCCGTGCCGGGGGGGCGGCGGGGGTCGAGAGCATGTCGCGACCGGGACAGGCTCCTTCCCGAGGGCGGGCGGCGGCGCTGGCGGCCCCCGCCGGCGGCCCCGGAGAACAAAGCAGGTCCGGGTGGGAGGGCGGCGGGCGCAGGCAGCATCCTCCGGAGGGACCGGTAATCGCCCGTGGGGGAACAAAGCCCCGCCGGGGTCGGGAGGACGATGGGCGCCTCCCTCGGAGAGGGAGAAGCGGGCACGGGCTGCGATTTAACCCTCTGTCGTGATTGTCACGACGTGTGACGGCACAGCAACCTGCTCATCCACCTACAGGCAGGTAAGAATTGGTTTTCGCAGGGCCGAAGGAGAGCAGCGGGCAAGACGCTCCTAATCACACCCACGGCTCTCAGTCCTGTCAGTTACGCGTTCCGTGTCCCCGACATCGGCGGCAAATTCTAGCACTGACGTCATCTCATCTCCGATATATTTTTTTAATTAGGTGGCAGCTAAATGAAGAGTGATGTAGAACATTGTGAATGTAATTATCCATTGTGCTGCAGAGACGCGCCTACAGACCTTTTTTCTTACCCCCTTCCCTCTCTGAAAACTACCAAGAACCTGGGGAATTCAAATACTCTTCCTATCCCTGTGCGTGGATGGAGCCTGTCAGACCCTGTGCAAGGGCTACTGACAAACACAAAGGAGCAACAATAGCTGCACGCCACTTACAGCACTGCTAGACTTATTCATTCATTGTAACATAATAATTTTAGATGGTCATTGAAGAGAAGCATATGTTTTGGGCAGACATCAAAAGAACAACCAGACATTTAGATAAGTCAACTAAAACTCAGTTTTAAAGTTTCAGATCTAATCCTGGGTAAAGACTGAACAAAGAGTCAGAGAGCAGAAATTACGTTATTTAAACTGACACCACCTAAATCGGATCCTTTTTTTTCTGCGACTGCACATAAACACAGTGTGTTCATCACATCCAGCCGGCTTCATTACTATTTATATTACCGTACGCTGGCTGTGTGCAGTCAATTCATAATTGTCCGATTTTTCTAATTAATCACAAAAGATTTTTGTTTTGCCTACAGCTAGTTCTGGGGTGACTCACAATGGCAAGCCAAAGCTCATACATCAAACACAGCCCTTCTTTACTCCAGCCTTCTGCTGGCGGAGGCTGCCGGGCTCCCCTCGCCTCGGCGCTGCTCAGGGGGCATGCGCGGCCCCGGGCGAGAGAGGAGCCCTGCGCTCTGTCCTCTGCCGTGTGACTTGTTATTTTTATCTGATGCTCGCATTCTCAGCCCAAACCCGGCCCAGAGATTTTTTTGGCAAGATTTCTCAATTCAGAGCGTTTGATTTCCCTCTCTCTCTCTCGCTCATGTGCAGGCGCATGCTCCCCTCTCCTGCTCTAGCAATCTGTTCGAGATCTGTGCGGCTTCAAAGGAGGCGAGCTGGATCAAACATTGCATAAACTTCTGCGCGATCAATATTTTCTTAATGAGCTCAGCGTAACCAGTGGATACTAGCAGAGGCTGAGCCAGCTGCTGGATCTCTCCAACCCCAATAGTGACAAGGCTGGCTGGTGACATTTGCAGTAGGCCAGGTTGCTGGTGCCTCCCCCGCCCACAGCATGAAGGCGAACTACTCACATAAGTAACATTTTTTGGCTGCAAGGCGGCTACCTGTGGAAGTCGCAGCTTGCAACCTGAGTCAGAGGACAAAGATTTGACCTCTATTTCCTGTGCTGCCAGAGGTTTAGGCACACAAAAGCTGTGCCATGAACAAAGAAATGGGGCGATTTGGCTGATAACTGCATGACACAGAATGTTCTTTCTCCATACACATTAAAAAAAAAACCAAAAAAATCCCATCCTCACTTCTTATGCAACAAAAAAACCTGCTCGATTTTATTTTTTATCATTGGTGACATTGTAATACTGAAAGTCAGCCCAGTTAGGATCAACTGAATTCACGTGAAGAGCAGAAAGCAATAAACATACGCTTCATCTAAAGTGCGCTCCAATTGAAGGCTGCAAATGTTGTTAATTATGTGGAAGCTCTCTGGTAAGATGCATCTATCAGTGCATCTTCCTTGATCACATTCTGCCCACTGCTGGGTTTGCAAGGAGTCAGCACAGTGGTGGGAGAGGGGCATTTTGTTAATAAACCCTGCACAGAACCCTGTGCTCAGCCTGTGCATTTTGGAGTGAAAATGGCTGTGAAGACAAAGCTGATTTCTGTACAAGGAAGCACCAGCAAGCATGTAGCTACTGAGAGCAAAATAGATAGGTTTTTAACAGCATGGAAGAGAAAAATGTGTTTTCATAACAGATGGCATAGAGAAAAGGGTATCTCTGATTTTTGCAGATTTCAAGTGGAGTTGTTTGGGGGAAAATTGTTATGTTTAGAAGGGCTGAAAAAATATGAATTAGCAAAAAATAATGTTTTCATAAACTTCTGTCATGTAGATTACTTAGCTGGCAGCAGACTAAGGAGTTCAAGGAAAAGAGGAGTGGGGTGAAGGCTGCTTTCCTCAGGTCACCTGGGGGATAAATTACAATGTAAGATTTGTGAATGTACAGCCATACCTCCCAGTGTGTCCCAGTTGAAGTCATGCTGGTATCCTTGCTTGGGAACTTAGAACATCCACAGTAATCTGCTGTCACTTTTTTAAGTCATCCAGGAGAAACGTACTCCACAGAAACTCCTGCAGGACCAGAGTACAGTTTACACTTCTGCAGATAAGATAATCTGTCAAAGAGCAGATTCAAAGGATAATCCGTGAGAAATATTTTGAAGGATCAAACCTTACTTTCATTCCCAGTGCTCAACCCTAGTTTTCCACTACAGTGTCTGCTGCTTCATGTGAACATGCACAGGCACTGCATATGACAGTGATCAGCCCATCACTCTCTATGCGAGAGGTGGCCTTTCAGGAGCCAACACCAACCCTCACAGGACTCTTTGCCTTCCCCTTTCCTACCCTCCATTGCATAAGTTAGCGATAGCAAAGTCTCCTGTCCTTGTTGTCAGCCCCTTTTTAGGACTCACCATTGCTGAGGCATGTTGGCCACAATCACAAGTGACACCAGCAACCCCATCTGGGGCTGCTGAAACCTGGGTTTTAGCAAGGCTGTAGATCCCGTGCTTCCTCCTGGCTCTTTTCAGTTGCAGGGAGACAGATCCAAAGTTCAATGAGCCCAGGGGAATATTTTTCAACTGGCTTCATCAAGCAGGTGAGGCTCCCATGGTCTATTGCCACCTCGCTGTAAAGACCGTAATTTTGCTGGGACAAACTGCTTATTACCCAGTTGCAAGCTTAATAATAACCATGGGCTGTGATTCCTCCTAAGGAACTGAGGACCTGAATTAAGTGTTATTAATACCAACAGTATTGCGCTAACACCGGAAAAATAGCAGAATTAATAATAATGTTATCTTAATGACAGTGTAAATATAAGGTAAGTAGTGTACCTGGCTTCTGAGAAGTGTGAAGGCAGATGATGATTTCCTCTCAGGGCAGTGATAAACAACTCAGTCATACTGAGTTTACACTTTTAGTAATAATTGGCTTGGAGGGAAAAAAAATATATAAAGCGCAGTCACAGGTTAACTACATTATAATTACATGGTGTAATTTCAGCCCCTTCTCCCGGAGTGGAAGGCACAGTTTTTATCTGATCAGCCTCCGTGTGTAATTCCCTACTAGTTTTGGGGCTAAGCATTGCTGTGCTGGTTTTAAAAATGACTAAGCGGATATACAGAGATTGCAATGCACCCCAGGTCACGGCGAGCTTGGCAATAGGCTCAGGAGTGCAGCCTCCAGCCATAGGCACATGGGGCTGAAGCAAAAAGTGGTGGCAACATCTGCATGGCCATCAGTGCGTGCAGTTCCCCATGCCACCTAGGCAGGGTTTTGGAGCTAAGCCTGGTGGTGTTGCCCAGGTTCATTCCCAGAGTGCCCAGGCTCTGTGAGTATGGTGACCTCGACCAGCAGCAATAACAGCTCCCATCACCTTGATGGAGCTGAGATAGGGTGTCTCATGACAGTTTAGCAAATCCTGATGCCTGGTTACCTTCCCAAAACACTCTGACAGATTACTCCCAAAACCAGCAAATAATTGGTCACATCACATGATTGGAAAAGGCACCTCTAAAAAGGCTTGCTTATGAGTAGCTGCAAAAGGCAAAATTGGAAGCCAAGGGCAGCATTAGATACCAGTCATGACTTTAGTGGTGTCTTCCAAAGAAAGGATAGAAGTCCATTGTCTGTTGTTGCTTCTTGAATTTTTGCACCCTTTTCTATTCTCACTAGAAGGCTGATTGTGAAACCAAGCTCCAGAGAGGGGAGAAAGAATGAATGCTGTTTGCATTTTTCATCTCACCAGCCCCTCCTGGATAGAAATCTGCTCAGCTTCCACAAGGGTAAACCTAAAGCAGGGGAAGAGGTTAACTCTTTCACCTTTTCTTTTTTTCAACTGTGTCAGCCCACACACTTTATTTAGGACAAGTAGGACAAGTCAGGCCTCTTTTAATGTGTGATGGGGTGCAGAGACACCCAGAAGCATCGGGTGACGTTTGTTATGGTGCTCTATCCAAAGTCTCAACTAAGTTACCCAGCATGTGACAGTAGATGCTGAGCCCAGGACACTGGAATATCTGATCGTGCTCAACTTTCATGAGATTGTCCCACGAGCTAACTCCAGGTGCTGAGCAAGAAACTCGAACACTTTCTCGATGCAAAACTAATGCTTAGGTATCTTCTTGGGGAAAGCAGAAATGTTTCAAAGGTGTGTGGTACCACTCGTCTCCCATCAAACCTGAAACCTTTGTGCCAAGTGAAGTCCCCCTATCTGTCACCACTGGTGACTGCAAGGCAGGTTGAATAACTCTCAGCTTTGTTTTCCTAGGCTGAAAGGCACAACCCACTCCCTGATGAGCAAAAATGTGGGTCCCATGTTGCTCACTGCGTAATACTAGAAACATGAGAAAAGTTGACGTGAAAAGGGGAGCCCAAAGCAGTAAAGCTGTCTGTTGGCCCTGTGGTGCAGGGTAATCATTATTAAAGTGAGAGTAACATCTCTATCCTTAAATGTACTGCATTGCAGATGGAAAGCTTACTTGGGAACCAGTGTAGTTGCTTCCCAGTGGCATTGTAACATCTGCAGATTAAGCTGTTCCCTCCCAGCCTCCATGACTTGTCTCAGCACCCTCCTTTGGGATACCTCAGGTGTCTTTTTGCTTGGTCAAGGCAGATCCAGAGAGGGAGGAGCTATTCTGTCAGTGTCAAAAGGTCCTGCTTGCTGGATGCTTTAAGATTGCTGTATTGGGTTTCCATGGCAAGGTTTGGGGGAGGGACTCCACGCAGCAACAAGGGAAGAGTAAAAGAAGTCATACCCCTGAGGAAGAAGGAGTGGCAGAGAGGGCATGAGATGAAGTGACTGCAGCCCCCACTTCCCATCCTCCTGTGCTGCTGTGGGGAAAGGTAGAGAAAATCGGGAGTGAAGTTAAGTTTGGAAAGAAGGGAGGATGGGTGTTTTAAGATGTGTTTGTATTTTCTCATTATCCTACTCTGATTTGATTGGTAAAAAATTAAATTACATTAAATTCATTTTCCCCAAGTCGAGTCTGTTTTACCTGTGACAGTAACTGGTGACTGATCTCTCCCTGCCCTTATCTTGATCCACAAGCCTTTAGTTGTATTTTCTCTCCGCTGTCCAGCTGAGGAGGGGAGTAATAGACTGTCTTGGCAGGAACCTGGCATCCAGCCACAGTCAACCCACCACAATTACAGTGAAGGAAAATGTTTCTCCAAGAGGCACAAAAACAACTCTCCACATCCAGGCTAGCTCTGGTCATGGACAACCCACAGGCAGTGGGAGCAGGGACAGGAGTGGAGCACAAGCAGGGGAGACTCCCACAGCTGAGCAGAGCTGTCCTCTGGCAAGGGAGAAGAAAGCCCAGAATTTGCAGAAGGACCTTTGTATAGCTTGGGAATCTCTGCCACAGAGTCATGTGAAGCCCACTTCCATATTCTCCTGACTAAAGCATTCTCCACCTTTGCTGTTTAATAGGGAGCAACTTGACATGTTGTATAAGCTGTTAATAAGTGTACTTGGTTCCTAACATCCATGCCTGTAAATTTTTTTTCCCTCCTTGTACAGGGGTAAGTCTCTAGGCATTTCCTCACCCCCTCTTTTCTTTAAATAATTTTTCTCTCAATCTTCATTTCTGCTACAGGGAATCTCCCTGAAAGGCGTATCCTCGCCGTGTTTGTCGTTACCCTTGTTAGCCTGCTTAGTAAAAGGGTTTTAAAGGCTGGCATAAAGACAGCAGTACTTTGAACAAGCCATAGCTGGATGAGAAGGAAGCCTATCCAAAATGTTGGTATTTACCCCTTTGCAAAAGACATTCAGGTGGCAGCGGAGCCACATTCTGCTATGATGCTGCCAAAACCAAGGGTTTCCTCATATTTCAGTGAAAACCTTTCATGGGAACCCAGGTAGTACAAGCAGCAGGGGAGGTCACTGGAAGTGACTTTCTGTCACTGGTGTATTAATGGAGTGGTAAGACAAATGTAACGTCTTGACATGCCAAACATTTTTGCCTGCTGGTGCTAAGCTGCTCTTCGATGGGGCTTGACTTGCACAGGGATGCCTGCTGCGCTGTGTTCCTGCCCCCATGCCCTCAGCACCTCGCTAGTTAGTCAGCCAGTCCTTCTGATAGATTCTTTAAAGTCTAGCATTACAGTAAGACCCTTGGTCACACCTGGAGTATATTTATATTACCGTACACAAATAATTTCAAAAAGATGGAATGAGTCAGGGAAAAGCCAGGAGGAACTTCAGAGGGACTCCGGAATATCAGTATGGAGCTATGGGGTAAGGGAGCCTCTTTCCCTAGGATGCTCCAGAACAGACCAAGACTCATGCACTGCCCATACATAGAGAGCTGATTTCTGCCCTAGATGCACCCCATCAACAATGGGGCATAATTCTGTTTGACGTCGCTTCCAGTACCTGCAGGAGGCTCCTTGCTACATTCAGTGTCCTTCCTTGGAAAGCAGGCCCTATGCTGTGGATTTCTGTGGATTCTTTTTAATTATTTTTTTATCAGGCTAAAGAAGGATATATTTTATCATAATGGTTTCAAATCCAATGTGTACAGGCCAACGCAAATAGGGTATTACAAGTTGAAGAACTGTACCTCAGGCACCATTTTATTAGAACTAGTGTTTACATCAAACAATACATCCTAAGTACTTCATATTAAGCTTGGACAAATCATTTGCCTGAGGATTAGGGTGTTGTGCCACTGAAATGTAATCCTTCTGTTGATTTTTTTTTTAACTGCCAAAGCAAACATGGTAAAATCAGTAACTGCTAAAAAAACAGAAGGGTGAAAACCTTAGCCTCAATTTGATGTGTTAAATGAAACAAAGTAAAAATTATCAAGGTGGGTTTGCCAACAAGTATCTGAACAGCAGGTCAGATTTTCACCTGTGTAGATCAGCAAAACTCTGTGGGGTGACAAAAAATGTTATGGTGGTTTTCATTGTTCCATCATGGGGGTAGAGGAGGAAGAGAGAGCTGGTCTGACCAAAAGGTGTAGGTGACCCTAGCACGTGGAAACTTGTGCTTGGTGGAAAATCTGGGGAGCAGAGCCAGGAGCAGTGGCTAGAGCAGGCTGTGTCCCACCAGATGATGCCCTATGCCCCTGTGCAGCCCAGGCATCATGCCCTGCCCCAGCAGACAGGCAGGATGGCACGAGTGAGAGCGTCAGACTTTAGAGGATGACCTCTGCTCCCAAAAATGGAGGAGCGAGTGTTGAGACATAACACATAGATGTGTAAGACCAGCTGTGAGGAGTGGTGGGCAGCAGGGACCCAGCTAAAATTTGTGGTGTTATGTGAATTGGAACCAGGCTAATGCCCACTGGCTTCACAAAAGCAAGCTGTGCTCCACCTAACCACCTCCTGCCTTTCCACTACTCAGAAAAGCACATTTCTCCCTGTGTCTTACCAGTCGATCATAGCTAGGCTTCGCGAACGAAGATTTGGGAAGGGCTCTACCCACGTTTGTTGCAAGCGCGTTGGTGGCTAAAAAGGCCAATACGAGATAGGCATGACCGGTTGCAAAAGGCACAGCAGAAAGACTCCTTGGGTGGTATATTCTGCAAGGCTCGATTCTTTCTGCGTTGTCTTTTCTCCTCAAGGGTGATCCTGCGTGCTTTCTCAAAAGTATCAGCAGCGTTATAGATGGTGTGACTCCACGTCTCCCAATTGGAGGCCATAGTAGACCAGTTATGATGATCAATGTGGCCAAGGCTCTAATTAAACCTACGTCCTGAGGACCTCGCTGCCACCGTCCAAGCTTGCTCGGCCCTGGCAGATAAACCTTGGGATTAAAGGGTGGGTTCAGTTCCGCGCATACTGCATCTCACCTAAAAAATCCATTGCGCAGGCTTGAAGGCTTTCCTTCTGGCAGTCATCCTAGGAGAAGGACAACTCTCATCCCAAACCCAGGCAGATGGAGCTCACTTAGCCCTGTAAGGCCATCCATCTAAGAGAAGGTCACCCTGTGTCTTACACAACCAAAGTATTTGCTTTTACATGCATGCACTGTTTGGGCCCCTTTTAACAAAAGACATCCTCAAAGGACAAGTCCTCAGGCACAAAGGACACCCCTGATGGGAGCTGCCATTGGGTATTGAGAGGCAAAAAAGCTTGACACCAAGCTGAACACAAAACACCTTCCATTTCCTCACAGGGATTTAAGCTCAAGTCAGAGGCAACACAAATATTACATAGATGCAGTCCCTGAACCAAAAGCCACAGTAATTCCTTCGAGGCTGTTTTCAATAGAAACCCCATAGCAATAGCGAAAGAGGATACATTTCCATCCTAAGTAAGAAAATACCTAGATATAAATATTTGGTTGTATTGAGAGCGAGGAACTGGGACTCTGACTGCAAACTTTCCTGGACTTCTGCAGCACCAGCATTTCACCTGTTGGTTCCTCTGACCTCCAGCAATGTGGTGATTCTCACATGTTCATATGCACTTCAGGCATCTCTTCCCTGCTGTCTCTCTCTTCCCTCCTTCCAGAATAAAGTCTCATTTCCCCTGTGGATGCCCTCTATCCACCCTCATGATTCTTCCCTGGCTGGGCACCCCTAGTCAGTGCTTCTAAGCTGCTGGCTGGTTGAAGCTTCAGGAATCAAGAGGGAAAAAATGGGCAGCAATGATGTGTCCCCACCTTTGCCAAGCAGGGTCAGGCTACTTAGTTCCCCAGTTTCTCTAGAAAATCAAGAAGGTGGAATAAGTACAATGTCAGAAATCAACATCCTGTTTTGGGTACAAGTGTGACAATAATTACTTCTGTTAATAATTCCAGGTGCATCTGTGTTTGAGAAATCTAGCACTCAATACCTTCAAGGAGTATGAGATAAAAAGAGGTGAACTGGGTTGTGCAGCCACCAATGAATGCCAGAACCCTAGTACCAGCATGCAGTGCACTGATCACTGGCCTTCATGACTAATCACTATAGCTACAGCAAAGTCCTGTTCAGAGGGAACTGAGCCCCGTGAAATTTTGCTTCACTGCTAAAGGCACCTGTTTTGCAGAGCAGTCACAAACAATGAAGTGTATATCAATCCACAGAATATGCCTTGGGAGATACTGATACTTGGTATTTAAGCATATCTAGGTTTTTCTAAGACTTTCCAGCCAGAATTCTCCAACAAAGTATATTTGTATGCTTTGGTTTTATATATGTGTGTCTGTGCCTATCCACTTATCTACATCTGTATAATACTGCATCTTTGGGAATTACATACTTAATAGATCTAGATCTTGCTAGAGATATAGATAGAGATATAGATATGAGACATATATGAAGAGGTTACCCAATACTGTGACAAGTGATGGTGTGCAAGCACATGCATAATCCATGGAGCTGATCCCACAGTCAAACAGATGACTTTCAAGTTTAAAGCTAAGGACAATTTTAGGTGTTTCTAAATAAAGAATTCAGCCATTGCTGAGGCAATCACCTCCATCCTCTTGGAAAGAAGAGTCACTGAAGACAGCATGAAAAAAAAGAATACACAGACTTGTGCTCTTGCACCATTGGGAAGAAAACCAAGGATTATATCTAAGAAACTAACTAGTAATTTGCTAATATGCTCCTATACATATGTGCACACACACTATGCTTACTGCTTGTTTCACCACAGTTAAAAAAAAAAAAATCATTTATGTTCTTTTACCAGACACGAGTTACAGGCCTTGCTAACTAAACTTAGCAGCAGCTCTTTGCCTGCTAGACTTTGTGACTGCTGAGACGTATCACAGACTTGTAAGGGCTCAGCAGCTCAAGTCAAGTGTGAGAGCCACAGAGGTGTATCCCACCCTGCAGTCCATCAGCCCTCACAAGCTTCATGGGCAACTCCTGCCTTGCCATTGATGAGCTAAACACTCAAAGTTGTGTCTGTTGCAGAGTGCCCATGATCACATACCACATTCTCCTGCTTCTGTCTAAGACTTTTGGAATCACCAGATTTTGTGCAGGGGCACAGAGCTGCCAGTTTCATTGAAAGTCCGAAAGGTTCTGCTCATACAACACTCCCCTAGGGCATCTAGACACCCAGGCATTTGAAAGTATTGTGAAGATCATGCTTGCAGGGTCTCCATCAATGTGTCTGATTTGAGGGGTATCCACAAGATGTGGCAGAGATGATGCCCAGTCCCTGCCCATAAACAAAATCTCATTGATGAGTATCAGGGCATAAAAGAACTGCAGCAGCGGCAAGTACCATGGTTTTCTTGTAAACAGCAAGAAAATACTTTTTAATGTTATTTATTACTTTTGAAAACAAATTTTGGGCTCAAAATTACACTCTCAGATTCCAAGTGTCTTTCTGTTGAGTCAGAGCTGCTGTGCGTTTTGTTAAACTAAGCCATGTGCTGAGAGGTGATATTTCCTCTCCTTATGGGCCCATTCTAGAAAACCATGGCTCCCAAATTAGCAGAGAAGAAGGGGAGTGTTAACCTGCTGAAGCAGGGCTCATACTGATTGAATCTCCCAGTAGATCCCATCCTGTCTGCAGTTTCAGCATAGTACCTCTAAACAAGGCACTGCTTTAAGAGCTTCACTTTGCCAAGGTTCCTAGTAGCACTGGTGGATGCTACTACCTTTGCTTCAAGCAGAAATTTCACAGAGATCACACATAGGTGAGCAGAGCAGATTAAAACAAACAAACAAAGAAAAAAAAAACAACAGGAGGTAGAACCTGAAAAATTAGGAAATTATAAGCAAATAGGGAACACAAGCAGGGGTATTGCACACAAAGGGCAATAAACATATGGAATAAATTAGGGGAGTAGGCAATGGAAGCAAACCATGTAAATGAGTTCCACAGACACCTAGGCTTGCTGCTGCAGAAGGAGGGATGGGGGGAGGAGGATGGAAAAGCAGGAAAGTGGAATTAAAGAGGCTTTTCCTGTTCCCATGGCCCTTTCTCATGGTTCTTATACTCTCCGTATGCTTAGGTATTGCTGAGACTCCAGATCAATAAGCGAGTGATATTTGTAGATTCCATATGTACAAGCATACCTAGGCATACAGTTTCTCTTGGTTTACATCAAATGCTGAGCCTGCCTTCAAAGTATAGTATCAGGGTCTCTATTGCAAATTAAAACACAAGCATCTTAATTTCCCTGATACTCTAAACTCTCAGTTTTACCATCCTGATGAGAAGACAGGGGAGAGTATAGAGATATCCAAAAAAGAAGGAAGCAAAAGAGAAAGAAATTCATGAAAGCATGTTCTGACTTGAAAGAGCAAAATACAGTATGCCTGTACAGGGGAGGGGAACGACGGGTTTGATAACATTAAAAATAGCTTGGTCACAAGCTGAAGCTGCCAGAGTTAATCTTATTGCACTGGTTTTACTGATATTTTAATGTCTTACCCAGAATTTACAGTACATTATTCACTAAGAGCTTTGTTCCCACCAGAGAACATACAAACATCACTGCTAGCCCCTTGTACATGTACACTTTTTATGATGATGTTATGGAGTTAACTCTCAGGGGCTTTTTCCCCCTTGATCCCCACTGTACCCACTTGCGGTGACAGGCTTGTAGCTACAGCCAGGTTTGGCACCAGCCCTGGGCTCTTGTGCCAGATCCAAGGGGATATCACCCTCTCAGCAGGACAGAGTGGAGGCAAGACAGAGCTGCCTGCTACAACAGAGAAGATGCTAAATACAGACTTTCTCCTGGGTCGTGTGGGCATTTCAATTTATCCTGGTGCTAGTAGAGCATTTCCTCAGGCAGCAGACAGGACTGGGGAACAGTGATGGTGGCTGCTGCAGACAGGAAGAGTCAGACCAGGCTGTAAAAATTGAAGGTTTCACATACTCTGCAAGGATTCTCTTTGAGAGATATAGAGAGGTAGAAGACCATCAGAGACAACCTGATCCATGGCTTTTACAGGGGGGCTGAGGCTGCTGAATGCCACACCAGCTCTTCCCAGAGGGAGCAGCACTTGGACGTGCAGGAGGCTCCTCACCTGCGGTGCTTGCAGGGGCAGCACTGGCACTGACACAAGGCTGGACCCCTGCCTCCTGCAGCACCGACCACCAGGGCTTAAACGCTTCTGTTAGCGCAAGCCTCGCAGGTGGCACCTCTTTCTATGCATATTCTTACATTCTCTTGCTACTGGATGAACTGGGGATAAAACACAGGAGATTCTACAATTTCATTTAAATTACATCTTTGAAAGGCAAACAGAGTGAAGGAAAACCCACCACCACCATTTAGGCACCAGAAATTCACATATCATGCAGGAATTAAAAGTTGAATGGGAAATCTCTATTCTAACATTTTTGCATTTGCAATATCCTCATATTTAACTTCTGCATGTCTTGAGTTTATATCTGTAATCTACATCCTGATATCAAGAATACAAGCACACAAGACTGACATGTTAGTGGGATTTAGTTAAAGCAAATTTTATTCATGTTTCTATTCATGGATACAGAACAAATCCTCCTTTGCACCCAGTAATCTAAAAAAAAACAATTACAAGGGGCTTGTAGTTTGTTTCCAGAAAAGTCACACCCTAGTGCAAACTCTTTCATATCTTCATTTTATTCTGTATGTCTACACCATGCTTATTTCCTCCAGTGCGCTGGAAACCCTATACCACTCTACAGCAGGAAACAGAAAAAAATTATTTATGCTAGAATTTGAAAGGCAAGAGGCTTGCATTTCTTTCCAGATCTGTGTGGGGTGGGATGTTCGGCCTTGAATAACTCCTTGAACAACTTGGTGCTTCAATTCCCTTCTCACTAAAGGACTAACATCAGCAGTCTCCTAGAACGAAGATATCAAAAGTCCTAGGGCCAGGGACACTGAAATATAACACTAGACCAACACATAGAGATACAGATAGCACCCATTCTTCAATTAGTTTTAGGTAAAACCAAAAAGTGGCAAAGTTTTCTGGTAGCAAGACCCCCCTGATAGTGGGACCGTCTAGCTAATTTCCTGGGAGACATAGTGGAAAGGAAAAAGAAGCAATTACAGAGCTTGGCCACATTATGCTCCACAAGCTACTTTGCACCCCAGCAGGCTCCCAGGTCAATGGCTCTAGGAGCGATTTTCTCTTTCCGAGCATAGCTGGGAGAGGCATGAGAACACTGCAAGCCATTGCTCTCCCCTGGCTTGCAGAGCCTCTCCTTGCCTAGATGACTTCTCTGACTCACTTGGAACAAAATTTGAAGAAGAAGGACTGATCGTGCCCTCACTTGCCTGGGAGGCATTGCTGAACCATCATCAGAAATGGCCTGATTGCTATGAACAAGGGGAAGCACATTTTGAAGAGGCCTAGGCAGGGATGCCAAGACATATCACACTGCTCAGTTGTGTTCAGAGTCCTTTCCTGGAAGTTCACAGGAGGCGTTTAGGGACAGGACGAAGGGCAATGGCTGGGGAGCCACAGGTCTGTCTGTCACTCAGAGGACCCTATGGAAAAGGCTGCCAGTTTGCGTTCTGCCAGCAAGATTCTTGTTGAATACCAGAGACTGGGTCTGGGGGAGGCCATTGAGTTAGAGACAAACAACCCCTTTGAGGAGCAGGCGGAGAAATGTGACACAGCCATGGAAGAAACGCAGCAGTGGATGCATGCAACTGTTCCCACCCTGGACACTGCCTGGGCAACAGCGAGGAGGGAATCAGAAGTGACAGTACTACTTTCGCACTCAACAGGGTGAATCCAGGACACAGGCACAGCTTAAAATGTGACTTTCCCATCACTTTGGGTTCAAACCTTGGTGTTATTTATAGGCAGGGTTGTGGGGTTTGCTGCCCTTCCTTGAGAATTTTTCCTTCTCATTAATTTTATCCATAAAATGGAAAGAGAAGGATCTATCAGTGAGGGTGCGAGGGATGACACAAGTGCCATGGCAGCTCAACCTCTTTGTCCAGATCTCCAAATACCAAGGCTTAGGAGTGGCTTTCCTAAAGTGACAAGTCCTGCTGAACTCAGGGGGTGCACACTGTCCCATAAATCATCTGCAGAATCTAGTTTTCCATATGGCTTTATTAGCTGCTCCCCTGACAAATGTAAACTTGAAAGGCACAGACCTAAAGTACACTTTTTGTCTTTATTTTCTAACTTATTCTTAGAAACAGGCCAGCAAGGATTTTTAGTAAAATTTTCACCTGCTTCCAAGTCAGTTAGGCTGATCTTAAGATAAGGACATAGACACAAGGCACAAAGGGATCAGATTTTTGAAGCACTGAAGTACCTGAAAGTGCAGAGAGACACCTAGCTGTTTCCCATTGCTCTCAGTACAGAAGAACTAGGCACAGCCCAGTAAATGTAATCCCAGAACCTCTATACTGGAAAAATGTGAAGAACAAACAGTAGATTATAGAAGGAACATGGTGCCTTTCATTACTCTCAGGTGTCAACATCTTGTAAGTTATATTTTGCAACTTAATCCACAGCAGCCAGCCTTATGTGTTGAGAACAATCTTAGTTCAGGAGCCGGTGCTAATTACTTATAGTCTATTATATTTCTCACACAGACAATGAAAGAATAGTACTTGTGTACTGTGTTATGATCCCACTTCCTCCTACCTATTTCCTATGACAGAAGTAACAGAAAACAGTGTAAGTCTCCCAGATCCCAGTCTGGTTCCCAGTCTCCCCACCAAGATGTAGATCACCTACATCCTCATCCCAGCACACACCAAGCCATCACACTGGCCAAGAGGTGAATGAGCAGCCCCACTAAAAATGTGTCCGTGCAGAAGGTCTTGAGTGTTCACACTAATAAAAATGAAAAGTTGACAAGTTTGGGCCCTAAATGTTGTCAGCATTTATTCTCATGGCTTGGCTAATTACAGTCTACAGTGTTGGTTAAGAAAATTTATGCTTCCCAGT
This sequence comes from Neopelma chrysocephalum, assembly GCF_003984885.1. Lineage (NCBI taxonomy): Eukaryota > Metazoa > Chordata > Aves > Passeriformes > Pipridae > Neopelma > Neopelma chrysocephalum. The sequence continues at coordinate 1,677,709 of NW_020897696.1, read as the reverse complement.
GAGTAATGTATAAACCAAGATTCACATGAGGGCAATTTTTACAAAAAACACAGTAAAATGCTTCAAAATTATACTGGCAATGGAACTGCAACCAGCATGACAATTAGACACAATGTTAATCAGATATGTGCAAAATTAACCAGATTATTCTATTAGCCTGGGAAAGATGGTCAAGCTCCTTCCAGCTCTCACTTACCATTTCCTTTAAGGTTATGATGATGACAATTTTATTGTTAGAGTAAAATTTCTCCTGTTGTTCTTTTCTCGAGAGTCCAACTGCTTTACAACACGGTAGTTACTTAAGTCACTCTTTCAAGGAATTGCTGCTCACTCTCAGCTGCTGCTGTTGCACTAAATTGCTCTTATTTTCAAATCCATCTGTCTTGCTATTTTTAATGTACTCGTCCTGATGAGAACTGCACTCACACCACCACACCGTGCCTCACACAAAAGGGACTAAGGAAACACACCTCAGCTTCTCCAAAATGAGTTGTTTAGGTTGTGAGCTTCACTTAAAGCCTGTCTTTAGAACACAGGTAGAGCACTGTGGGCATGCTCGTAGCATCCTGCTCAATTCCTAAATCTCTACCTACCTACAAAGGAAATCATCCTGGCATCAGGGCTGCCTCAGAACACATGGATGTTTGCAGGCTGTCTGAAGTATAGCTTTTCCCTTATGTTGTGGTTTAGGAATGGTATTCTTCAATTTAGTACTCCCACTAAAACCATGCTCTGCTTCCCCTCCTTCCCCTCCAATTGGAGCACAAAAGCTAAAGATCATGGGTTGAGATAAGAACAATTTACTGGACACAGCAATAAGATAAGAAAACAAACAGTAAGAGCAACCATATTAATAACAAAAAGTATAAGAAAAGAAAGGATTTACACAGAAAGCCCCTGACAGTAAACAATACCAGACTGCTCAGTCCACCATGTTTACCTGACCAGAAGGAAGACATTCTCCCCCTTCTCCCCAAAAGAGAGAGGGAGTCCCTTTCCCCCTGCCCCCAGCAATGATGTGAGGTGACATAGCATAACATCCAGGCCTTAGCCATGCCCCCTCACGGTTACTGCAAAAAATGAACCCAGTCCTGGCCAAAATCAGGACACCTTGCCAGACCTCATAGCATATCTTCAATCAGCCCAGTGCAGGAACCTGCACATCCTGAAGGGATGCAGAGCAGTGCTCATTCCAGGGAGTCTGTGCAGAGCACCCCTGCAAGGCCAAATATCGTGGTTCAGATCCCAGGGGTGCACTAGACAAACACCACTATGGGTATAAGTGGTGCAAACCTACACCTGCAAGTGGGAAAATGAGCTGCAGCATCCCTCCCTCTCCTGTCCCGCCTGTACTCCCTGCAAGTGTAGTAGGATCGCTCTCCAGGTGTTTGCTGAAAACAGCACATAAATGTTTCAAACGCCACTTCATAGGTGTCACTCAAAAGCCATAAAGAAAACAGGAGGCGGAAAGCCTCAGCTCAAACCCTTGAATACCAAATATTCTTCTCCCCCCTATGCAATTTTACAGGCTGAGAAGTGATGTTAGTAGAAACCTCTGTCTTACAGCTTTTCCTCAAAAGCTCAGCATACAATCAGCCTCAGAAGTGTTACTGATGTTGCCTGGAGAAGACCTCTTGGATTTACAGGCAATAATTAATACTTAATCTTTAGCTCCAGCGAGGCAGCTGTGCTGCAGGGTTAGTAGGAGTCACCATGTTGGTAAACGATAATTGCACTGCACATACAGCCCTGAGCTGAGTACCCTGCAATTATGGGGAAAGGTTTCCTGGGCCTCTTGCAAAGGCCCTCAGGTTAGGAAGGTCTCACCAGGCAAGCTGGGAAGACCCTTCTCCTCTATGTGAGACAGAGTTTAAGGCAGTGTGGCCTGGGCAGCTGAAGCTTCTGAGGACAAAGCACAGACAGAGCCTAAGAAAGATCCATCAGGTCACCCATGTCTTGCTGGCAGCAAGAGTCAGGGCTGCTTGCTCTGTGCTATGTCTTTATACATCGAATCCAATACCATGAGTCACTCTGAATTGGTCCATTTGACCAGTTGAGGAGGGATAAATGGGATGCTGAGCTCAGGTGTACTTCACTCCCTGTGGCTGCCATGGGATGAGAGAAGCACTGCTCCCCTCTCTCTCTGTTTTGACTTCCACCACATTTATATCCGTTCTCTGGGGTGGGAGTAGCATCCATGGGTCTCAACTGTGTTGACTGAAGGAACCCTTGCCCATTGCTTGCCATACTGGTGGATGGGAATACCTTGGGTGCAGCCCGAGATTCTTGCAGGCACCAAGAAAGTCTCTTTCAAAGGTGGTAAAGGGCCTATGGAGAGTGGCAATGCTGGTTACTCTTCGATAAAGACTCATCTTCCTGACACCTGGCAAAGTCTGGCTCCTCTGGAAACAAAATAAACAAGGAGTAAAAGAGGTTAGCTTTCATATGAGCAAAGGAAAAGACAGTTTGCCTACTGTTATATATAAGAAACACCAGTCAAACACCAATACCAGCAAAATAGCACCATGGATATTTACGAGGGACCAAATCACGAAGTCTTGAAGTCATTTATTAGTCATAGCTTCAAGGGTTTCGTCAGACCTCTCTCATACTGCAGGTTGTACTCTATATTGAGCCCAATCTCTCGGATTAGACTCAGTCACATTACCAGTGCGGACATCCACATCTCTGCCAAAATACAGGGATGAATGGGACTGCTGATGCTCCTAGTAGCTTATTCAAGTGGCTAATCTCTTGCCTGTGCCTTATCTTGCATTTGAATTTGTCTGGCTCCAGCTTCTGGCCTATAGTTTTGGAGAAGGTTCCTTCTGCAAGAGGTATTTTCTCCCCAGGAGGGTATTGTCATGCAGGGCACTTGTTGCTCACCACAGGATTCCCCTCTCAGCTGGGGGCACTAGCCCCAGAGGCAGAAGCCAGAGTCACACAACCTGACACTAAGTAAATACCCCAGCTCCATTTGAATGGATGAGCTGTCAAACTGACCTCAAAAAAAAAAAAAAAAAAAGTCTTGCTGGGCTCTGCTGTATTTGTTTTAGTTCCACTTTGCAGTCTAGGGAAAGGGGAAAGGAGAGGATAGGTATCCCTCAGCCCTCTTCTCCAAACCCTCCCAGCCCTGGTCGGGTGCATCTGTCCCCCTCACCCCTGCACTGGCTTTCGGCTCCCGTGGAGCTGAAGAGAGAATAAGATCTCTAGGGTCTGGCCCCTAAGCTGATAATTGCAGCCTCTTCACTGGCACAAGGCGGCTCTCATGCCATTTTGACCCAAACTATGTCTTTTTTCTGTATATTTTTAATTAGACTCAAGAATGCAGAAAACCCAGCGTGAGATCCCTTCATTCCCCTTTGTTAATATCTGTTATTATGACATTAAGTGTAGGGTTTTGTCGTGGTGGAGAGTTCAAAATCCCCCTCCGTTCTACTGCCGTAGCCATGGGTTCGTGTACATTAAAGTGGTCATTTTCGGATTAGCTCTTGCTTTCCCTTTGATGCATGTGAAACGCTGAGCCAGTTAGTTGGAGAAGGCATTTTACCTCTTTTGTTGCCCTTCCTCACAACCAACGGCAGGGAGAGGACGAAAGCCCCCTGGCTCTCTTAAATCAGAAAGGAATTTCCAAAGGGTTTAAAGCTTTAGTTGCCACTTCTGTCTGGGGTTGCCTGACGAAAAAGAGAGCGGGTTTGCTTTCAAATAGAGCAGGCGGCGAGGAGCCTCGTATTTGCTGCTGTTGTCATCATCGCTTGTGTGGCCGTTGCCTGGGAATTTGGGAGTCCTGAGGGCAGTACCAGAACCGAGCTGCAGCACAGCTCCAAACTTTTCACTGGGATACACAAGTTTTAGAGGTGGGAATCAGAATTTTGCGGCAATCAGGGCTTTTTTTCTCTTCTCTCTTCCTTTTTTTCTTCTTCTCTTTTTTTTTCCCCCTTTTTGATTTGGCAGTTAATGGGAAGCAGAACGAGGGTCTGATTGAACAAATGCTAGATTTCACGTATGCTTCGCATTACACCGCCAGCATATGATTTCTTTCCGTTTACATAAGACCTACGCTCTGCACGGCTGTTTCTCTGGGATGTCTGGTATTTTCTTCCGAGGAGAGAGTATTCTCGAGCCTTGAGCTCTTCCCACTTTAACCATTCATATCGTTACAACTAGTCCTAAGGGCTCTCGATTAAAATAAAACTGAGTCAGTTGGAAATAAAAATAATAGAAAAAAATGTTAGTTAGAAAAAATAAATACACATGCACAACTTTTCTGCTGCCTTAGAGATCATACCAAATACTCGTGTGAAAGTCGGGCAAACCGGGGGAGGGGGAGTAGAACGTCGCGGGGGGGAGGGAATGTTTATGTCAACACGGCTCAGTGATGGAATAATGCGCCCCAACGTGAAGTCGCAGCCGCGGGGCATGTGAAGTCACAACTTCTCCAGGTGACAGGTGCTGCAGCAGTTCAGATGCGAGGGAGCCGCTCCTGCTCCCTTCCCGCCCCCGCCCCGGGCATCGGGAACCGAGAGGCAGGGGTTGCCCCTCCAAGCGCTGCTCCTCCGCTTGACATACAGATGGGGAAACGGGGCTCATGAAATATTCCTGATCCACCAGAATAATTTTTACCTTGAGAAACCTGCTTCCTTGTTTTGTTTTTTTTTTTTTTTTAGACGCTACTCGTGCCTAATCAGCGAGATATGTTTTAATTTAAAAGCCAATAGACTGCAGCTGAACTGCGCTACAGAAATCCGATGTAAGGATAATTTGGAGTATTCAAAACCGCTGAGTCAGCGGCGGAGCCCATCTCCATGGATAGAATATTGTTTTTAACTCCCGCTGCTGTGTTTCACTTACTGTTATACCGATTGTATCGTGTAATTATTGTTTGTTTTCCAAAAATGTAATTACTTTTTTTCTTTGTTTCCTTTGCAACGTTAAATCTGCCAAATGCCTGAGTAAGGCAGCTCAAGAAAATAAAAAAAAAAAAAATAAAGCCACTGAAAGAAGAGAAGGTCTCTTTCTCTCTCTATAGCCGAGATTTTCCCTTTCGGACACCTTCTTCCGTCGACTATTTAGTAAAGATACCGGCACGTGTAGAACGCCAGCCCGGTTTCAGGAAGACATCGGCTCACGGGCAGCCCCACGCGTTTTTCGGGTGGCTTTTCCTCCTCGCCGCGGGCACGGGGTTCGACCGCCCATCACAGAGCGATCTGTCAGGGGGGTGATAGCAATACCAATAATGATAATAACAATAAAGCTGTGGAGGTGTTTCCAGCCTGGTGCTGGGGCCAAGCTGCACGGCGGGACCGGGGGCCCTGGAGCCAGGGGGCGGTCTGAGGGAGCCTGTGGGGTCGCCTGCGGTCCCGCCCACCCTCTCCGCGAACAGAGGGACGTCTGCCCACCGGCGGCTGCCGTCCCTGGGCAGGAGGTGGCGGGGATGTCGCCCCGCAGCCGGGAAAGCGGGTTCAGTGGCAAGTTTGGCCCTCGGGCCGAAAAGAAGAGAGGATGGCAAATGCTGACCTCCCGCTGAAACGGAGCAACTTTAAAGGATAGGCCCGGTGCAGGAGGGCAGCCAGGGCGAAGGAGACTGGCGTGCCGAAATGCGGGGCGGGCTTCGGGTTTCACAGCGCCGGAGGTGTCCAGGCCAGAGCCAGAGGAGTCAAATGCCAAGGCTAGTGTTCAGCATCGTGCCAGGAGACGTTACTCCACTTTCCCTCCACTTTAATGTAGGATTCGGGAAGAGTGACCCCGTATAAGATCGGCTCACCGGCTCGATAATTTATACCTGCTTTAGTCAAAACGGTGCAAAAGGGTCAGATCCCCCACACACCAGCAAACATCCCCCTGGCTTCCCCAACAGCAAGAGCTTGCGGGCAGCACCGGGGAAGGACCGGGCAGCTGAAGGCACTTCTCACCTCACCAGAGTCAGATAATGCTGCCGGGCTGAATCTGGAAAGGGGATGAATAGAAAGGGTAGGAAACCTCCCCCTCGCCTTGCCTGGGTAGAAGGATCAGCCGCCTAACGCCTGTCCTCAGAAGAGGGGTCTAGGGTTTCTCAGCATGGAGAAACAGATAGTCTCCGAAACCGCAGATTTTATTTCTGGCAAACAATACTCCCCCAGCCAGCGCTTGTGTGCGAGGCAAGTAATTGTGCTCCCTTGCTTAAATAAATCATTGATGGGTGAAATTACACATGCTCACTTAAAATGTAATGTGATTAAGAGATTATGGGATCGCAGTTAATATGTTGCCTCACAGCTTCTGGACCCAATTCCTGACACCAGAAATCCATCAGCCACAACTGTCCCTCCTTGCGGGGAGGCAGCTCCTCCTGCCACTGGCAGCAATGAGGGCTGGCCGGGAGCGGGGACCGGGGGTCTTCCGCCTCTGGTCCCCGCAGGGGGCCGGTGAAGGTGAGAGGGATCTTCAGGTTTGCGTTTAAATGAATAATAACTCCTTACCGTTGTTGTCTGGGGAGAGGAGGGGGAAAAAAAAAGTTAAATGGAAAGGCAGGAGACGGGTTGGGGGGAAGCGAGGGGCTGGGGCTGCGCCTGCAAGCTGATTACCTCTCATCTGAAAGCTGCTCCATTTCCTCACACATCGGGTAAATCCTTTATCATGAGGTGGCACAAGCCCTGCCGGGGGCTATTGGTCGCCCCGAGGAAGGAGCCGGGATGGCAAGCGGGATCCTATCATCAGGCTGCATAATAACCCCGGGCTCGCCACAGCTGCGCTGTGACCCTTTGTGATGGAGCTGATAGTGCTCCCGTGAAATAATGTCCTCCTTTTGGGTGTGAAATCACCATGTTTATTAATTGAGCTAGACATGAGGGTTACCTTTTTCTTTCCAAGCCATGAAAATTTGTGATTCAGGGCAAATGGTTCCCCCTTCCCCCCCAAGTTGTTTTGCCAAAGGGTTGAGAGAGAAGGACCAGCTGGGGAGAAGAGCTATTTTGGAGGGTCGAGAGGGACCGGGCTCCAAGGCAAGTTCAGAGTACATTCACGCACGGCCGCTTACACACCTCGCTCGGCTGCAAAAGCAGCCCCCCACTCCGGCCAAGCACGGCGAGGAAATGCAAAACTCATTCCAAAAGGATGGAGGCCGGGGCGGGGAGGGATACGCACAGCGCAGCTTTCCCTGGCCGTCCCGCGTGGGGATGTGCAGTAACCACGCCATGGGGCGCCGCGCATCCCCACGCACAAACTGCAGGAGGTGAGTCGTGCTGAAAGAGTACGGCTTCTCTCTCCACACGCACTTTTCCTTTTTTTTTTTTCTTTGGGTTTTGTTGTTGTTGTTGTTGTTTGGTTGGTTGGGTTTTTTTTTGCTTTGCAATTAGGCTTGTTACGAGCTTATTGCAGTATGTGCTTCTGGGCCAATAATAGTTGTATTTAACCTAATTAAAGCCGACCTTTTAAAATATCTGAAATCTAAACACGCCTTTTTTTTTTTTCCTCACTCCTTTCCTACTCTGGTTTAGCAGTTCAACGTTTGAATCTCTGAGCTAAAACATGCAACCTTGCACCAGAGCACGGAGAAAGAGGGAGAGAGGGAAGGGGGGAAGGTAGCAAAAACCTGCGGATGAGGCGAAGGGACTGGCTTTGCCCAAGCATCTGCGACAGACTTCCAGGTAGGCAGCTACCCTCAACCCTCCCCCGCCCCCCGGGGCCAGATTCTTTCCCCTCTCTCCCCCTCCCCCTCCTTCTTCATCCTCCTCCGGTGGGCAAGGGGCGGCAGCCAGGGAGCGAGCCGAGTGCCGCCCAGTAGCCGGGGTGAGCTCCTCTGCCCTGCTGGGGGCCGGGACCCACGCGGGGACAGCCAGCTCCCGGGGAGGGGTGTGGAAGAAAGGGACGCGCCTCTCCCTGCGCGCCAGGCAGACACGCGACTTCCAACCGAGCGCTGCCCGCCGAGGGGCGGGCGCAGCTGCGTGGGGATAGACACGAGCCTCCCACTGGAGGCAGCAGCACTCCTGCCTGGCGTTCCGCAGCCGAGGTGGGGCTGAGAGGCTGAGGCAAAGCCCCTGAAAGAAGTCGGTAACGAGTGTGTGTGTTAATGCCCTCTACTCCCGTCACACAGGAACTGAACTAGTATATTTCCCGTGAAAGCCCACCCTCGCAAAATCTCAGCGAGGTGGGGTTTTTTTCGATCAATGGGAAATTTAAACTTTTTTTTCTTTGCAGGGCAAACCCGAATATGCGAATTTTATAATTTTTTTAAACTGTGTAATCAAAATTATCCTGGGATTATTTTTTTCCGCTGAATGACATTATAAAGAATTTTGTTCAAGAAAGACAGACTAATTGCTGCCAGAAGAGTCTTTTCGTAGAAAAGTCTGGTTTTCATAAGGCAGTTTTTGTGGATGTTGTGGTTAAATCCTAACGTAGTGGAAAGGGGCTTGGTTTTTTGGGTTTTGTGTTTTTGTTTTTTTAATAAAGGCGATTTTTCTCAGCGGCAGGAAAGACCCACGCTGTAGTTAAAAAACTATTCAGAGATTCACGGGGCAAACATTGCGAGGAGCAAACGCCGGCACACTCCGATCGGCCGCATGTTTGCGGTGCGGCTCTGCCCCCGCGGCAGCTCCCCGGTGCTCTCGCCCCCCGCCCCGGCCCGTGTGTCGCAGCTTCCGCGGCAGTTGCGCCCGGGCCGGGGCTTTGCGGGCTCCCTCTGGGCGAAGGGCGGGGAGGATGGAGGGATGGCAAGGTGCGAAATGCGGGCATCCCGACCGCGCTCCAACACCCAGCTCTGCCGGGAAAGCCGCGGACCTCACCTGCGGTGAACCCAGCAGAGCTGACGGGGGGAAGGCAGGACCCCCACCCGGAGACCCTTCGCCTCCCAGCAGCAGCAAGGCTAGCAGGACAGCAGGCAGCCCCCCGCCTTAGGGAGCACAGCGGCCTTCCCGGGAAAAGTGGGCCCGGGGTCGGCGGCGGGGGCCAGCCCGGGAAGGCGTGGGGGCTGTCCCCCATCAGCCATCCCAGGCACCAAAGCAAAAACAAGTAGAAAGAAAGAGCCAAATAGTCCGTAGGATGTAAAGATCATGCACATTTTTCTCTTTTTTTTCCGCTTTTCTCTTTAATTTTGAATCTCCCCCGGTTAACCACCCCGACTTCCTCTCCTTCCACTCCTTCAGCTCGGGGCTCCTAGGAGGAATTTTTAAGCCCCTTAGCAACATCCAGGACTCCCTCGCCTGAAGGCAAAGGGACTCAAAACAAATAAGTAAAAAAAAAAAAAGACGGAGCCTTTCCCTGACGCGGCGCAGAGCCTGCACCACGCTGCCCCTCCAGGGTCCCGAGCCGGCCGGGGAGGGCAGGAGCATCCTTGCCCCTCTCCCGTCCCCAGTCGCTCTGTCCCGCTAGGTTAAGGCTGTCTCCACCGGGCGAGAGGGGAAAGTCGGGGCGAGGGCAGATTCCTGCAGAAATCTCCCATTCCCCTGGCTACGGAGAGTCGCGGGAGTTTTCCAGACGCTGATTCCCAGCCCTTGCCCTGTCACTAGCAGCTCAACCACCGACAGGTGGGTGTTCCACTCACCTCTTCATAACCCAGTGCCCTCTGACTACCGGAGCTGTCCCTCTTCACCGTGACAGGAAAGAGAGCTCAATCACCCGTTGGGATGGCTCACTTCTATTTTTGATTTTTTTTTTTCCTCACAACAACAACAACATACCCAAACGCCTTTGCAGACAGAGCGACCTCAGCCCGGTGCTGCTCGGTGGCCCTTTTGTTCCCGGTGGGGGACCTGGTCTAGCTCGGCTCGGCCCCACCGGGGCTGTGGAGAGCTCGGTGCTCCCCTCCCTCCTCTCGCCGGAGCGGGGACGTGATAAAAGGAGACAGGGCTCTGAAAGGATTTGATTGAAATGGCGTGTGCCAAGCTGATGGGAGCCAGCGAGGGACAAAGCGCTGAGGAGCCATGGACACTCGAGCAATTATTCCTCCACGCTGAAGGTGGATTAGCGCAATGGAAAGAAGCATATGTTCGGCCTGGGGCGACACTCCCCCTGGCTGGGTTTAGAGAATGAGAGCGGAGAAAGAGGCTGAACCTGGAATATCAACTATCCGGGAGACAGGCCACCCCACCCCCTCTTCTCCCAGCCTCTCCAAAAGTCTCGGGGATGGAGAGATAAATACACACGCCCATGAAGATAAATAAATAGACAAGAGCATACATACAAACACCCGTAAAGACAGATGCACACACACCTCCTTGTACAGCCACACGTGCACACCGTTCTGCACACTGGCTCTTCATAGGCAGGGAGGAACAGGCACCCTAGGTGAAAAACCTCCTTAGGTATGACAATGCGAACAAATAAACAGTCGGCCTCTGAGAGGGTCATAGCAGCAGCCAGTTCTGCTGGAGGCTTCAGTTTCCCTAGTCCGTTTCCAGGAAACTTTCCAAAAGCAGAGGCAGCAAGGGACAGGATGATCTCCATAACCCCTACCAGGGCCCTGTCCAGGCTCTCCTGGAAACACAAGGCAAAATCCACAATTGTCCCTTTTCCATCTCATTTTCTGCTAAGCTGCATCCACCTCCTGCTTTCTCTCCCTTTCCCTAGCTCCATGCAAAACCCCATCCTCTCCAGCAGGATAGCTGCAAGCTCTCATAAGGGTATGGGGTTGGGAAGAAGCCCCAGCAGCCGGCCTGCCAGCCCCCACCCCAAATACTGGCATGCCAGGAACAGCCTGCACCAAGGCTCTGTAGCAACGATACACCCATCAGTTGTTGTCCTAGATCATCTACACCCATACACAGGATCCAGAACCCAGTCAGGGATGGCAGGAGCACTTTTTTATCACTATTACAGTGTAGCTCATTAGGCCTAATGAAGAAAGGAGCACTGAGGCCAGGCACAGACTCTGCTTTCCCTTCAGCACTGCCCCACTCCTGCCTGGGCCCATTAGCACATGCCGCACTGTGGTGTGTCTCCCCAGCTTTTGTTCAAGTTGCCCCGCTTGCAGGGCAGAGAGAGAAACTCCATCACAGGAGAGGCATGGCCACAGTGTGGCCATGCACAGGGAGCAAGGAAAAGCACAGGGAGCAGCATCCAGCAGCAAGGGAGAGGGCAAGGAGGATGAGCTGGAGGGAGGGGAGCCTGCCAGCAAGGTTAAAAGGGAGGGAGGGAGGGAGGGAGGGAAAAAGGGAGAAGGAAATGGAACGAAGCTCCCATTTTCTCCTGGGAGCTCCAGAAAATGCCCTGCTCTACAACCGGAAACATGTCCCATATATTTCGCACTTCTGCCTGTTTATCCTTAGCTTTGGGGATCATCATGGATCATGCACAGGGAGGAGGGGGCCAGCTCTGCCCAAAGCAGTGCTGAGGCAGGAAGTTTTGTGGGATGAATGAGCAGGTAGGAACATAACCCAAAACACTGTGTAGAAGCAATATACATCCCTCAGCCTGTGAGTGTAACTGCAAAGCCCACACTCCCACTAGAAAACAACTCTCTATTCAGAGCCCCTGCATCTGCTTTCAATCAAGTATTACAAAGGGAATTAACTATACCACAGGCAACAACAGCAATGAGGCTTGAGAGCATCTCTGGACAGAAAAGGTCTTCATGTAGACACTGCAGATCTCTTATAGAAACTAGGATGTATGTGTGTGTGCACAATATGCTTGTGGAACAACATGGTGAAATGGCTTGCGTTTCACACCCAACAATCCTCCACCTTCCTGTTCAACAAAAGATAATTTTTTCCTCACCTAGGCTACGGTTCCCCAGTTTATCCTCCTTACCCTTGTTTGAAGATCATCTGTGCAAATGAGCTCTGTAACTAGGAACAGGACAATAACCACAGAGCTTGGAGCAACCTCAGGGCCCTGGTTTCAAGAGGGAGGGACTCATACCTCCATGGGGAAACCACAGGCTTTGGTTGCCGGCACAGTGCCTTGCAAAATCAGAGCCTGAAAGAAAAGTGCCACAGGGAACCAGTGGGTCCCTTCTACACTACCAGAAAGCTCTCAGTAGTCTTACCCTGATTTCCACACTGCATCCACTCAGTGAAGGTGCTCTAACCTCTCTCCTGGTATGATAAAAATGTTGGCCCTTTGGGCCACCAAAGTTGAACTCAGCATCAGAGGTATGCCTACAGTGACTGTAAGAGGGAATAAAAGACCACAGATCTGTCACCTTCGTATCTACAGCACCAGAACGGAGTAACAGTTCAAGGACAGAAATCTTTACCGCCATCATAAGCTGTATAAGCTATGTTTACCCTGCCTGAAATACCAGCTGTTTCATCCACCCAAGAAAGCCTAGAAACTTCAACTAGATGAAGAAAAACAAGGCTATTTTGCTGTTCTGACCATACTGCTCTTCTGGTAACGGGTTCTGATAGAGTTTAACTTTTCCTCCCTTGCCAGTCCTTTACTTTAAACTATTTCTTTTGGGGAGTTTGGGGTTACTAAACTAAATACTGCAAATAGAGAGGCTGCAGCCTATGCAAAATAAATGATTTAAGAACTGGGCTTGGCTGATTTATTTTTTCCTCCATCTTGGAGATAAAAAGAAGGAACACATTTTAGTAATCCCTGCTCATTTTCATGGCCATTCTTGCACCTGTAACTCAAATAATGAAGTCATTTGTTATTTATATTGCATTTTCCCCTCCATTCTAGATTTCTAACGATCTGACCCTTCTTTATGGCTGTGACAAAGCCTGAAACCGGTGAGGACTTCCAATAATTGAACGATATAAGGAAAAATCTTTAACTGGAATGAAGCAGATGTTAGCTTCATGCAGTCCCCTAACTTGATTATTCTTTGGACATGTTAGACAAGCATTAGTGATTGATAATGACGCTAATTAACCCCTTTCCTTTCCAAAACAGTAAACCGATGCCAGCAGGATTCTGCAAACAACATGCACAAAATACAGCATATATCAGTATCTGTTCAAAGTGGATTAGGGGCACAACTTCATAGTCCAGTGCTTGACAAAAATCTTGTCCTGCTGACACCAAGCCAGCTCCAAATCTTCTCTAAGCGCTAACAGCTCCAGCTGCTTGCAGGACAGGGAGCAGAAACAGCCCTTTCACACAGAAGAGGTGCACAGGACAGAATTGGAGGCACCATTTACTTTTTATGCTTCCAACCTTTCACATTTGATTATCAAGCCACTTTAAATCACTCTGCCCTCACTAGCTGGGATGGGCTTCATGTTGCTCCCTGTCCAAAGGGCGTTGGTTATTTTAGCTGCACTTTGCAAATGCGAGGGCTGAGGCTTTGGTAATCTGGTCTGGGCTGAGACATGCATGTACTGAGGAGGGAAAGGGAAGTGCACATTCTGGAATTTAAATGGGAGGCAGAAGACGAGTAAACAAACAAGGAGCTGATCTGATTATGCAGTCGAATTTATCATGGACAATAAAGAAATTGCCTTTAAATGTAAGGGTTTGGATAACTGAATACTCCTAGCAAGTGAATAAAATGTATTCAATTAACTAAAAACCTTGTGCACTTCTGAACTGAAGTGGAATCGACTGTAATTGATTTATTTGAAACCAGAGGTTAAGGACTGAATTAGCTAAGTACAACTGGGTATTTCAAGCCACTGACTTCTCAAATGTCAAATCCCTTCTATTTTAAATATTATTTCAGCTGCGGGGCATTGCTGTCCTGATGGCTGTTCCTCCACTTAAATCTCAAATTATATTAATATTTGATTTTTGGAGGGTGGGGTAAATTACGGTACAAAGAGGAGGGCTGTCCTTGTTCACAGTGAAGAGCACCTGGCTGTATTTTGGTTCACATGTAGGAATTAGCTTAGCATGGCAGCTACGGTCTAACATTCAGCCACTACTCACCCTCATTTCAACCGATCTGGGGGAAAAAAAAACCAACAGATTTTTGTTTGGTATATAAAAGCATGACCTAGAATTTCACTGCTGCACCTCAATCACAATGTTAAAAATGCACCCAAAGAACGCTAAAGTAATTAGCACGTTTTAGGAACTGCATATTGGTCACAGCAGACAAGGCTGAACCAAAGCTAGTCTGATTTCCATTATCGCCCGTAAAATCCTTCCTTAGAAATAATAGTAATAAAGAAATCCATGCAAGGTCATTTCATTTCTAGTTTTTGGTGCCTTGCTAATGCAGCAGCAGGATGCTTAAAATGTGCTCTCCTAGCATAAAGTAGCTAATTATATCTTTAAAACATTATTTATTATTACCTTATAATGTTCTAGCATAAGACTGCTTTATACATTGCCCAGTATAAAACGATTATATTGGGTAAAGGTTTCAAAAAGTAACAAGCATCTGTAAATCCAGATATGAATGAATGGTATTTAATAAGATTGTTTTTGTTTAAAAATGAGTATTTATGTGTTGCTGTAGAAAGAGCAGCAATGTATTGCTGTTTATGAATGCTATTGTGCCTGAGGTTAGGATCCCACACACAATCTGAGATGCAGCCAAGAAAAACAGCCCTGATAGACAATGCTTCACTTCACCTGCTACAATACTGTGCATTTCATTTATGTCAAGAATATGTACAGTTAGGGTTCATTCACCTCATTATTTTGTTACATCTACTTTACGGTTAACCAGTCTCTCTTGGAAATAATAAATAACTGTTTTTAAAACAATTGCAGCTTTGCATTCAAAAGATCCACTTTCAATTTATGGAAAAAAAATATTCACCATTTTTATAAACTAGCTGGCTCTTGAAAATAGAATTTAGACTCCACCAACTCTCTTTCTGCTTGGCAAGATTGATTTTACACTGCCTTCCATAAGTAGATTACCAAAGCAAAATGAAACATCTTGGGCTTTATCTAATGCTTTGCTTCACCAGCTCTACCAAACGTCAAAATATATGAGTAAATGTTAATTCTCTGTGCAGCTTTATTGTAAACACCTCCCTCTTAACCTCCTCAATTTCTGCCTGAGTGAAAAGGGGGAAAAAAGGAGAGAGAGAGAGAGTCAGGGAGGGAAGGAAAGAGAGAAAAATCAGTCACCACCACCAAAATACCATCAGCACTTAAAGGAAAACCTCTCTTTAAAATGCCTTTACATTCTAAACTGCATTAACTCTCCCTTCCTATGATATAACATAATCCAGCCTGATCCTGACTTCACCTACCCTCCGGGCCAAAGAAAATAGATTCAAAATCTGAATTCTCACATGTTTTTACAGCCCGTCTTCAAGATGTACACTCCATTTTTTTAAAGCGAAGTTCCCTATTTCACAACTAGTTTCCACAAGAAGAAACTCAAGATAAAAATTTCAGTCCCTTATAAACTGACACAACCATCTCAAAATGTCAGTTTGTGCATTCCACTAAAACATGAACCATCAATCAGAAATAATCTGTCTCCTGCAAGATTTCACTAAAGTTCACAACCGTGAGATGATTTTGTTGGCATCGACTATGGAGCATTTCTATGTAGTTGAGGGGGAGGGAGCACCCAGCTCTGACTCATCAGTATATAATTTTTTTTATAGCATTAATTTTCAGTATTTGCTCAGTAATGATTCTTTTTAAAGTGTCCTTCTTGAGATGTGTTTTTTAATCTCTGCTCTCCATTAGGACAAGTACATGCACAAAATTTTATAGGCTTATAATTCTGTATGCTATATATATACATAAATAAAAACCTAGAGGTCAACATAAATAAAATAAAACTTTATTTTTTAAATAAAATTATGTTTTGGTTAAATAAAAGATAGTGTGTCATTTTGTTAGTAGTACAGACAATTTTTTATCCAAAAGAATACATTGTGCTTTATTGTGTCATTTGTCTGAATACAGACTCAGTGGAATATCTAAATGATACCCTGCTCTGAACTCCAAGTTGAAAGTAAGTTTTTATTATACTTGAGGGAAACAATGGGTTCAGCTGCTTATTGCAAGGAGCAATTGTCAAGGGAGAGTTAAACTCAATTACTGTAACCATACTGAATAAAAAATACTGCCAAGAACAAAAATACGCCTGGGTAAAGACAGCTACTGAATAAAAAAATCGACATAAAGCGTATCAAATATTTATTTATCTGGGCAACAAAGGACTATGATACATTGATAGGCATGGAAACTACTGCCGGCACAACTCAATACAATACAACTATAACTGCTTCCAATATGGCCAGTGGAAATACAGGATACCAGGTGGTCCCGAATGTTTGAAGTTCTTTGAGAAAAAAAAAAAATAAAAGAAAAAAAGCAGAAAAATAAAAACAAAAGGAAGGGAGAAAGAAAAAAAAAAAGAGGGAAAAAAAAAGGAAAGAAAAGCTAAATCTGTTTTAAAAGACAATATTAATTTATTGCTCTGTTGGTGCTTTCAGGAGAAGGATAGTGGATAAAAATAACTTCTTTCATTTTCCACAACACATAAGGGTTGTAAAACCACTAATATGTTTAAAAACCTTGCCAGGGTCCAACATCACTTTATTTTATCTTCAATGAGAAACTAAATGTCATACTAATTATATATAAAAATTCATGGTTTTTTATTTGTTCAGCTGCTTCATTGTCGCCTTTAACATGCTACAACAGGGCTAAAAATGATGAATCCCAGAGAAAAACCCCCAAAAAACCTCTGATATCTAAATAGGTACCATGAACCACATGATGAACTAAGAGGGGAAGATTTAAAACCCACTAAACAAGAGGTAAACGAGATCACCAGATAAATAAAAAAAGGCTTAAAACAAACTCACCATATTTACAATTCCCATTAAATTACACATAAATAAATATATACATACATGAACACTGATTCCCTTATATAATAACCGTGAATCGTGTTGCAATAGAAAGTTCAAGTTGGTCGCTTTACTTGGACAGGAAAAAGTTCTACAACTGAAGATATGACATGGAACCGCTTGTGTTTTGTGTTCAAGTTTATTCACAATACTGATAAAATGTCATCAGTCCTTTTTGCCTTTCGTATGTCTCCTGTTGCTGTTGTACTTTTTTCGCTTTTTTTTTCTTTTTTTAATATGGCTACAATCTTAACTGAAGTTTATGTAAGGGAAGGTGGTGATTCAGTCCGGTGAAGCTCATAGAATTTTTAAGTATTATTTATTTCTTTTTTTTTTATTTATTTTTAATATATTTTTAGAAAAAAAAGTCCTTTTCTTTTTTGTTCTGTTTTGGTTTTTTTGTTGGGTTTTTTTTCCTCCTTTTGTTTTATTTAAAAAAAAGTTCACAAACTCAAGACAGAACTTTTTTTCTTTGCTGGCTCCGTCCCCCTGTTCTGTTCTCTTAGGCTCCAAACTGGGGTAAATCGATGGTGGCAATGGGGAGTGGGGGGTCGGGGGGGGATTTAAGAGGGAGCAAATGGAAATGTGGATAGTGGGAAGGGGTGTGGAGAGAGGGCAGAGCAGTCCTGCGGAGTCAGAGAACAGGACTGGCAGAAGGACGCTCATTCTGTTGCTGTAGCCTGGGGTGCTGGGTGCAGGGGAGAGGGAGGGAGATGAATGGATCGATGGGATATGAGGGGGAAGGGAGAGGAGTGGGGGGGGGGATCCTCACTTTCGGTGCTTCTCCTCTTTGTCGCCGCTTTTGGTGCTGTTGTCTGTGTGGCTGTTGGGATTGTTGCTGAGGTACATTTTGTCCATGGCCTTGAGCGCCTCGGTGAGATAGTTCTGCAGGGCGGTGACGGCAGCACACACCGCCGGGCTCCCAAAGCCGTGCGAGATGAGGTTGAAGTGGGTCAGGCAGCTCTGGATGCCCGGCTCCAAAATGGGGTTGGGCCGCGAGTTCCCCAGGGGAGATCGGTCCTGAGCCAGCAGGTCGGTGAACTCTTTACAGATCTGTCTGTAGCATAAATGGAGCAGAGAGACGGAGGGAGGGAGCAAGAGGAAGAGAGAGGGAGGGAAATGAACCATCACTGGTGGCAGCAAAGCCTGTGCATTCTCCCTGCTAGACTGCACAAGCCCCTGGATCAAGGGGGCTGCTGCCCCCGAGTGCAAACACACTCTCTCGCCTCTCCCTCTCCTCTCTACGCATCCTTCCCCCTAGTTCTCACACTTCCCCAGCATGTATAAACCTCTTCCCTTCACCTTGCATGCACACACAACTGCACACCACATCATGCCCTGGCCCCAGCCAACACACAGGCAAATAACAGGCACACAAGAGACACCCACCTCTTGCCTACCCCTGCCGACCTCCATATCTCAGCTCCCCAGCACTGTCTCCACAATCACACATTCCTGCTCAGCTAGAGTTTGGAGCACATATGCAGTTTAAAGTTTTCCAGCAGGCTGGAAGGTAATAGATGGGCTGCGCTATCCAAAGGTAGGTTAAGGGATTTATCCACATCTTGGAAGATCCCTTTCCTTTGGGGGTGAGGGAGAGGAAACTGGAGAGAGGTACAAGCCTCTTTCTTCACAAGGCTAAAACACACCTGTGTGCCAGGAAGAATGAGTGAGGGCAGAGAGGGGACTTGAGGCTTTAAATTAGGGTATTCTGAAACATTTATATATGTACATCTCTATCTCCAAATCCAAAGGGACCTTTCCACAGAGGGGAAAGCTGACGCTAACCAGGGTCTGGAAATTTCCTTCCAGGGAAGTGGAAAGGGAGGATACGAGGGCACAGTGCAGAAAATAGATTATATCATCCACTCACTGCACAAATGGTTGGGGAAATAACACACCTTATAGCAAGAGAGCTGAGAGGCGTGTTGAAATAGTTGGTATTCTAAAACCCATGTTAATGTCTTCCAGCCATAAAGTGTCTCCCATCTTCAGCCTGTGCCCTCTGGCACTGTGCCCTTTGGTGACACCTCCATTAGTAATTAAGGGCTACTAAACAACCCTTTTAATTTCCAGCAAACATACCATAACAATCATTTTCTTTTCATGCACCACCTGGAAATCTAGGCAGCCCCACCAACGATAAACTCCACTAGAATTTTAACTGCATACAGATTGTCATTTAAAATATATGTTTAATATCCCTATATTTGCTAAGTAACAGAGCTGCTTAGGCAGAAAGAACCATTGCGGATTTTAATGAACTGAAATCAGTACAACGTGCCAGTTTTATTTTACTCTGAATGGGAAGCCTTCCCTTTCTACTTAAATTGATAAGCTAAGTGAATAGGCCCAGAAAATGTTTTGCTCTGAAGAATTACTTCTTTTTCTGTAACTAAACATCCACCCACAATTTTCACAAGTCACTTTCAATGTAATCTGCACAAAGTGACTTGATGGAAACCAAGCTGGCTTATAGAGTTCTCCTATATCAGGAAGGCAAATACACCCCCTCACAATTTGCGAAACCATCAACCACTGGTTATGTGGCAAACAAATATGTTCACAAATAAAAGCCCCAAACCCGGGTTTGTTCCCCTCCCTCATATCTGAGCAACATGCCAGAAAGTTAAATGTCTTACTTTGTAGCTAGAAGCATGTTTTTTCTTGTGACTTGCTCGTTTGGATCGGAATGTTGTCGGTTGAGAAATTCAGCTACTGCTTTGGCAGGAAATTCTGTCTCACAAACGTACCCAAAATCTCTAGCTAGATGTACTGCTTCTCCTGAATAGGGAGGCATGGGTGGAATGGAAAGAAACACACAGCTCATCAGTTTACATCCTACAGAGGTAAAAATCCATTAGAAAAAAAACCAAAAACCAACTACATTCTACTTGGGCTTTTCTTCTAAAAGGCTTGGACTTTTTCTTTTTGACAAAGGTAGGGCAAGAAATGCTAATCACATCTTATCTTTCAGGAGTTTTCTTTGCTTCAGACGAAGGCAATGCAAATCTGTATTTTCATGACAATCGTTACAAGTGAAATCTCACATAAGGATTTTTAAAAGTTTACATTGACTAACAGATACTTTTAGACAGATACTTTTAGGCTCCATCCACCTAGAATGTGTGCTTTGATTTACGTATCCCTACCTATAGAGAGCCATTTATGTACTTTTTATTCACAGCGATTTACTCTGAAAATGTGTTTGCCTCAGCCACATCTCTATATTATTTTGCAATGCATCAATGATTAATATTGATCATAATTACTCCTAGAGCTGTTCTAAATAAAATGCATTAAACAGCTAAGTGTTTAAAATTTAACTTGATCGCATATAATTATATGTTCACCCCCAAACGATTAACCATGAGAATTTTAGGGTCATTCCACCGAGTCTGTCTGTTTTGTTGATTTTCAAATCTTTGGTTTTAATTTCCTGAACCAGTTGGTTTTTACTGCAGGGCTTCCTGCCATTAGCTCTAGCTCCGGAAGAACGCATGCGCCAATTAGAGCTTCAAAGCCTCAGTCCAGTGAGCTTGTTTCCATAAAATGGAGCGGATCATAAACAATAACAGTACTCTAGAAAGTGCCTCATCGCTACAGGACTCAAAGCCCCAGCAATGTTTATACTATCATCCCCCCAAAATTAGCCACCATTGCTAAGTTATCTGAAGATCGGGCCTCTTTTTTAAAAAAATCATTCTTTTAAAGCCCTTGTATGTGAAAGCCAAACAGAACAATAGATTACCATAAAACCTTCTCCATATTCATTAACATCACAAATAGTGTTAAGCATCTACCAAATCTAGACTTTTTACAAGTTTTGCCCCCGTGATGCGTTAATGCAATTGTAAAGACCTTCAAAAACATGAAGATGCGGTAATTTTCACGCAATATAAAATATAGTTCATTCACTAATCCTGATGTTTAAAGCCTGGCATTGCAGCGCTTCTTTCCCCATCCCTTTGAACATGAAACATTTCTCGTAGACCGTGAAGCAAAACCAAAACAGATTCCCGCCTACACAACCAAACTTAAGCTAAACCTGCACAGCTCAGGCTGAGTTTAAAAGTTCTTTGCAAAATGAACCAGCCTAAAACGCAGTAGAACCCATAAGTAAGGGGAAAGGAGAAGGATCTATTTGCATGCCTTGGGCATACTTTGTGTCAATTAGTGTGCAAGAGCCACTGCTTCAAAACTAAATAACTGTATACGCTTGACCTTCCCACCTTCCGGTACAGACAGCATAGGACATCCCAAAGCATTAAAAGTAACTTGCACCTTTTCTGGCCAGAGCAAAGTAGAGGAGAACGATATAGCCAAAGGAACATGTGTTCTGAAAATGAAAACCAAAAGGGAGTGGGGGCTGGTCGTGGTGCAACTTTGAGGCTTTCAGGACACCATTAATTCATGGCTGAGGTCAAGGATTCCCAAATTAATTCAGGAAGTAATGGTCATGCATTTCTCAAATGCAGATGTCAGAAAAGTTAAATGATTTACTGTTATGTGGCTGCAGGCTGGGAAGGAGAACAAACTTAAAGTAGCTGCAGTTTCTGATTGCTTGGCTATCCACCTGTGGCAGAAGGACAGCAGTGAAGTATCAGAGGCTCTACTGCCTGTAACTTCCAACTCAACACTCGGGGGTCTCTTATGGAGCTAAGCCTGCAGCCCCTCTCCATAGGCATCCTTTCCATGCTGCTCCCAATGAGATCTGCTTACTAAGTGGAAGGATTACTCACTTGAAAGCAAGATGGGGCCCTGAAAACATCTCTCAGAAGCTTAAAAGCAAATAAATGGCAGAATGCATTGCTGAGTCTGCAGGACTCACTCAAGCCCGTTTTAGGTTAAAACAAAAAGCAAAGGCACACAATTAACACGTTCTTTTTCTAAGACATAGAAAATAAAGCTCTTCCAAATGCCAATAAGCAGCACTGACTTTGGGGAAAGAAAAAAAAAGCCATGAACAACCGAACATCAAGACTTCTCCCTTTTGACAAAAGCAATAGGCACATTTTCCAAACAAGCTCTCCCAGCTCTTTGAGTCACTTACCCTCCACGAGTGATGTGAGCAAGGTAACGTTAGCAGCTTTACGCCTCCCGGCTGGCAGGTTTAGTCCTATTTTGTCCAGTTTCTCCCTCAGAGATCTCCCTCCGTTTTTAGACTTTGCCCTGCTCCGCACAAAAAGGCATTGAGAAATGGGGCTTGAGGGGGACAAATGCTCCTGCTTTAGCTCCCACCCACAGATCCCCCCAACACATCGCCTTCCCTTGGAGGGGTGTAAAGGGTTTAGGCACATGGAATGGGATAAATGGTTGTGGATGGCTGAAGAACAACTGTTGCTGAAAGCTGAGTCTCAGACACAGGGATAGTTCTTTGGATGTTTCCATGTCTAGGGAACAGGGGCCCTCACTAAAGTATGGATCAGGCCAGGGCTGCTGGGGAGCTCTGAGGCAGCTGCCTGAGCTCCCAAGGTGCCATGGACCCAGGGGCAGCTTCTCCCCAGGTGTTACAGGGGGAGGAGGATTTGTAAGGCTGGCAGCCCCCAGAGCATCGCTGCCCTCACACCAAACCCTATGTGGGCCATCTACAGCTTTTTGGCAGAGCCCCGTACTAAGTGCTAAGTGGGCCTGTGGAGATGCGAGCTGCCTTAATTAATTCTGGATATTATTCCCTGCCCGGGCGCTGCCTAATCACCCGGGTGAGGCCACAGGGATGGGAGCCCATGGCAGGGTGCCGGTCAGCAAACCGCTCCTATCGGGCATGGGAGTGTCTGTGTGGGGTGTCCATCGCCGTAGCAGGGGAAGGGACACAGAGGGGTCCCCAAAGCGGGGCATTGGGGACGACACAAGGCTGCACGTTGCCATGGCGACAGCGCCCGGACCCCCCTCCCGCGGCCTGGAGGTGCCTCCCCGGCGGCCGCGCGTGCCCCGCCCCCTGGCGGCCGCCGCCGCACTTCCCCCCGCGCCGCCGCCCCGCGTGGGCGCTCGCATCCCTGCCTCCCTCCTTCCCTGCCGCCCTCCCTCCCGCACGGCATCCCGCCTCCTCCCGCGTCCCCCCGCCCCTCACCTCCGGAGCACTCCGCCCAGCAGGGAGGCGTTGAGGCACTCGGGCGGCGACAGGCGTCTCTGCACTTCCGCCACCGTGACCTTGTACTTGGAGGTGGAGCTGAGCAGCGAGAGGCGGCCCGGCACCGAGCAGAAGACCTCGTTGGGGTTCACCACCCCGCCGAAGAGCGCGTCCTTGTTGATGGGGATGGAGGAGACGGCGTTGTTGTTAGACTTGGAGAGGGACACGGGGCCTGCAGGGAGGGAGGAGCAGGGAGGTGAGGGTGAGGAGCGGGCGAGGAGCCGGGGAGGGAGGGGGAAGCGCCCGAGCCGCTCGCTGCGGCCAGCCCCGGCCCCGCACCGCCCGCGGGGCAGCGAGGAGGGAGCGGAGGCGCCCCTCCACTCTGTCGTCGGGGGGCGCAGGGAGAGAGCGGGACAACCCTCGACAGCAGCGGAGAACCCGGCGGCCCCCGCAGCCCCGGCCCGGCGCACGCTGTCGGTGAAGCCCGTCGGTGCGGGCCGTGTCCGGCAGCCCGGGCCGGGAATCGCGGCTGCCGTGCTCGCGAAGCGCGGGCAGCGCCCGGGCAGCGGCACAGCTCCCCAGGGGCCCCGCCAGCAGCGCGCAACTTCTGGCGTGGAAAACCCGTAACGAAGCGAGGAGCCGGCACCCCAAAATATAGCCCGGCCCCTGCCCGCCGGCGGCGGGCGGGGAGGTGCCGGGTCGTGCCGCCGCTCGGCTGGCGGTGCCCGCCGGCCTCGCGTTCCGGCCGCCTTCCCTTCCTCCTCCTCCTCCTCCTCCTCAATCCGCACCGCTTGGCGGGCGCAGTCCAACCAAGCGGGGGGCTCTCTCCGTTTTGGATAGATCACTTGTGACATTAATAGCTCTGGGAAGGCTAATAGATCCAACAGGAGTTAAACGAACTCTTGAGATTACTAATAAAAGAGCCAATTATCATGTCGACTTGGAAAGAGCATCTCTTAAGATTTATCCCTTGCACATCTAATTTGACGTGACAAAGGCTTTACGGGGGGGGGCAGAGTGAAACTTCAGGTTCGCTGGCTGTACAGCTATTAGGGTTAGAGAGGAGAGTGCCTCTACTCAGCGTCTCTTCCGGTGGTGGCCAGGGTACCCAAACTCCAGGCGACCGCGCAGCCGTGGCACCCCTTAGAGCAGGCAGGAGCTAGCTATGCCTTCAGCCCTGCCCGTTTTACTCCAACAGCAGCTCACTACACAGCATCCAAACGCAAATCCATCGCTTTCCACCGAGAATTGCCTTTGCAAAATGCCCTGTGCCACCTTTACTAATACTTCCGTTGTCCGAAGAAAGATGGGAAATGAAAATCGACTGAAAACATGCAATAAATATTTTGCTCGATTTGGGGACCAGCTTCCAAGCAATTCAATTCCAAGTGAAGCAAGCACACGAAGCCAACGAAAACCAAACCACCCTGACCGACAGGCATCAGTTTCAGAAACTAGCCCCTTGTTCTCCGCCAGCCCACCTCATCACCGTCCTGATTTAAGTAAGAAAACCCGCAGGGGGGGGAACAACAATTTCACTTTCTCAGCCCCGTTTACCAACAACGATTCAAGCCCACTGCTCAGCTAGATGCATGGGTCAAACCATGAAACTCAATTGTTTGCTAATGCACTAAAAGACCAGGTCGGATTTTCTAGATCATCTGCTAACATTTTTCCTCGTTAATGACAAAAACAATTAAAATAGCCGGCAAACATGGCCATTTAAGAGGGCGCATTTCAACCCACATCGCCCATTTTTCTTTCTCTGCTTCCAATATTTTGGCCAACAGTACATGCCAGAGGAAGGAGCCCGGGGCCGGGGGGGGGGGGCGGGGGGGGGGGGGGGGGAGGCCAGGTAAGTCCTCCATTCGAGCAGTCCCCAGCCTGTGACGACATGTTTGGTATGCGCAAGGAAACGGCTTACCTTTCTTAATTACAGTTTGATCTGGGATGTTAATACCGGGGTCTTCTACGTGCTGCAACAAAAGGAACAGGCAGGGATGTCAATGTACAACCACAACAAAAGGCAGGGAGGACCGAGGTGGGATGGGGTGCGGGAGAAGTTGTGTGCCCCCCTCCCTCCTTCCCGAGCACGGTGTGGGAAGGGAAACAACAGATTCTGCACGGGGAGGGGGAGAGAAGAGGGGATTTTCGGGGATTTCCTTTATGGGGAGGAATCCTGCATCCCTCCCAGCTCTTTCCCCCGATCCCCAAGAAAAATATAATAAATCTCTCACAAACCCCCGGGGCCCGAGTGGCCTTCAGCTTCTGCGGGGTCCCTCATCCCGTCCCTTCCCTCCTCCCCGGGAAGCAGCCCCGGCCCGGCCCGGCCCTTCTCCGCCGCTGCGGACTCTCCCGCGCCCGCGGGAGGGAAAGCACAAAGGAGCGGGGACCGGTGCGGTGCCGGGGGGGGGGCTCACGTATCCTGAGTGGCCCCGGGCTCCCCCACTATTGTCCCCTCACAGGTTCCGCGGTCGCGGCTACAGCTGGGGTTCGCGCGGCGGAGTCACGACGTGATTAGAAAGTCAAATGAAATCATGTTTTCTAATTCCAAAAACTGACAGGCAATATAATGTCTGGCTGTGTTTACAAATTAACACCAGTGCTGCTGAGATAGAAGATTTCGCAATCGTTACAAAACCCAGGCATTACCATTTAAGAAACTATTACTTCCTTCTCTAGTCTTTGTCCAACAATAATACTGATTCTAACATTTTCCATTCTGTCTTGGATTTATGCTCCTGTTAATTGTGCCTGATCTCAATGATTCCGGGTGGATGGTACTAAGTTGCTTTATTACAGGTTTTATTATACTCAATGCTCTCATTTGTAACTTGCCTAAAGTGCTTCTGGATTTAAGTATAATTAAATTGAGAAATGTTCAGAAATGACTACTGCTGCAGTTCTTGTGTTTTAACTATATGGGGAAATATGATCCCTTTATGCATGCACCCTAAACCCATAAAGTAAATGTAGTGTGGCATAATACTTTTATTTGTGTTATTTCTACACATATTCCATACAGGGAGGACTGTTAAGTTTAAAATCCCACAGAGATATTTATGATTAAATAATTTTCACCATCTACTTGACTTTCTTAAACATTTAGCAGTCATTTTTATTAAAGATTAACTGTTGCAGCAATGGAAAAATTAAAAAGACGACCCTCCCAACCCAGATTTCTGTAAAGGATTATTTTTTTAAAAAAATAGATAAAATACTCTTAAAAGACACATCCTTTTATTTTATACTTTCCCTCATGAAGCCTGCTGATTCAATTTTACAGAGAAAAAAATGGCTGGGCTGGCTCAAGGATTCAAACCAGATGGCATTTGGTTTTCACGAAGTATAGCAATGCTATTAATTCATAGATCTGCATAGGAGGCTTCCAGAATCAGCCCACTACCATGGAGCACAACTGAGGAGAGGGAATTCAAGAGAACATTTTAGGTCATGTTCTTCCTACAGCAATCAGGGGCTTGCAGTCAACAAATTAGTTTATTCTTATGATTGCCTCCATGTTATTTTATATCAAGTTTAAAGAATTGACCTGCTTTTAACGGATCCAAATTGCTTACTAAATCCTCCACTTTGGGAAATGTATGCGTTTATTGCAAAACTGCTAAACACAACCAGCAATTTTCTGTGGCTAATTTAGCCAGATGAGGGCTGTAATAAATTCACTATTTTCCCCAAGTATAATTTACAAAAGATTTCAAAATGACCCCCAAAAATAGGTAAGTTCATCTGAACATTATCCTTGCAACACGAAACTGTACTCATTAAACTGTCAGCAAATATATTGTTGTAATATTTGATCCTGTAATTTGGGATGGCATTTCAGCAAAAATCACATCCAGATACCACAGTTCCCTCCTCCTCTTTCCTTCTGCAAGTCAAGCAGCTTCGGTCCCTCAGCACAAGCTCTGTGGGCTTAAATAAATTTATTGCCATGTTCTAATTCCATTTTCAGGGAGAAACCCAGAAAGATGAACTTTGATCATGACTGATCATGTTGCATAAGGCCACTTTCCTAACTGAACAATAGCCCTGGCTTGCTTTGTAAGTAGCCTGTGTGCTAATGTCATGCTTAATTAGAAATCATTTTTTAAATCTGTATTTATCGATAACAGAATTAGGTCCCCCAAATAAAGCATCCTCCAATAGGCTCTCAACATTTAATTTAATATAGGGTGTATCAGGTCTGGCTCAAATTCGATAACCTATAGCTAATGATTTATGAGGTCATCCCTTTGCACCGCTACTAAAAGAAGGTGGCAGCGTTTTAGTATACCTCTTCCCTGATTTGTCAATTAATTCCTTTAGAGAAGAGGGTCTGCCCAAACCCTTTATAACTTTGGATGTGGTTATCCTAGATGCAAATCCTGTAATCGCGGGATACCAATTTTTCCTTCTCCAGCCACTTTCACCTACTTTTTTTCCCCCGTTATGTTTCCCTGTGAGGACATTTAATGACATCTCGCATTTCAGACTTGTGTTTTTCCCAAGGCAGCAAGAAATCCCCAAATGCACGGCCCTGTGGTGATATTATATATTCTTCCAATCGTAACAGCTTATTGTCATTGAGAAGGAAAGATATTGTTAACGATGACAGTAATTTGATTTATTTATATTTTAGCGGGCGCGTTAGCGGGATGCATTGCGCAGGGACGAGCTGCGAGAACCTATTGTTCTAGGTGGGGGCTTCACTTTTCCTGGGGGGTGGGGGGGAGTTCTCTTCTTCCCTCCCCGTTTTTTTTTTTTGGGGGGGGGGTGGGGGTCCCCCTCCGTCCCTCCCCTCCCCCGACGTTGAGCTCCCGCGGGAAGGGGGACGGGGAAGAGGGACGAGCGGGCCCCGGGGCGGCCCCTTGGCTTACCGGCACGTCCTCGATGGCGTGGGGGATGGAGTGGAGGGGCAAGTCGGCCAGCCCCGAGCCCAGCCCGTGCGGGGCGTGCAGCAGGTCGTCGTGCCGCCGGTAGTCCCTGCGTGGGTCGAGCCCCGAAAGCTGGTGGGGTAAACCTCGGTGCGTGTGGAGCAGCCCCGTTTCCTGGCTCTGCCTCTGTCCCGGCCATCCTGGGTGCTGGGGCTGCGGCTGGGCATGGAGGGGGTTGAGGCTGTACGGGTCGTTCACGTGGGAGTAGGGGTCCTGAGACTGGGGGTAGATGGGCTGGTAAGGGGGGGGAAAGTAGGGCGGCTGGAAGTCGGCGTTGGGGGTGTGGGAGAGCGGCGGGGCGCTGGTGTAGGGAGACTGACCCACGGTCCCCAACTGGGGTAGCCGGGCTGTCCCGTTGCTGGTACTGTCGTGGCGCTCCTGAGGTGGGGAGCGGGAGCGGGGGGGGGGGGGAAGGAAGGGGAAGGGGGGGGGGGGGGGGAGGGGAAAGGAGGGGGAGAAAAGAAAAACAAAGATAATATCAAACTGATTCTCCTCAAAATCGGATTGAAAAATTCATCTATTGGGCAAATATGGGCAATTCATCCTCTCCGAGGCAGAGAAAAGCAGATCTGGGGATTTCTCTGCCTCTGATTTCCCTTCACAAATAATTGAGAGGCAGTCTCGCTCTTTAAATAGCAATAACAACGGCAATAATGATAACAGCAATAATAGCAATAATTACAACAGGACTGCTTATAATAATTAATAAAACATTGCGGCGATACAGCATGGATTCCCAACAGATCGCGCCCCGGCATTTCAGGAGCAGGTATTTCCCGCAAATAAAAAGAATAATTCATAAGCGGGCATTATTGAAATAATAATTCTACCACAATCCAAAATCCTCTCTCTGACCCTGAACAGAACCGAGACAAATATGGCTAAGATTATTAATTACGCGTCCCAAGAAAACCCTGGAAAATCCAAACCCACTGCCATTTTGTTACCAGAAGACACTGAAATAGGCTCCAAACAAACCGGTCGTTTCCCCCAAGAGTTTTAGAAATGTTTCGGGGCGAAAGCACTGACATGGTCCCCCACCTGCGGGGAGAGCCGTACCGGTGGCCGGCGGAACTCCCTGCTCGCCAGCGGGCGATTGCGGAGCAGAGCGGGCGGCGGTGACCTGGCCGCTGGGGAAGCGGAGGAATGCGGCAGGCAGCCGGGGGAAACGCCGCCGCCCCGACGGGCGAGCGATGCCGAAGTGCACCCGGGGTTTTCAGTAGGCTCTGCCGGCTTTCGAGGCCGGGCAGATGAGCCCACATGTATGTCCGGGGAAAAAGGAATGGCCTCCACGGAGGAGGATTCGAGGGAAAGAACCATAATCCCGAAAAATGGAAACGAGAAAGCCGAAGATATTATGTTTGCAGGTGGCAAAGTGAAGGAATCGAAGCGGTAGGGTCCAAGCAAAGCCTTTTGCCGTTCTCTCGAAGCAGACCATTAAAAAAAAAAAAAAAAGGAAAAAAAAAAAGAGGGGGGAGAGAAGAACAGAAAAAATAAAGAGAGAAGGGGAAAAATGTAAACCACCGAATTGTAGAAAATGAAGCAAAGGAAAAAAAGCCCTCTCCGCGAAGCTGGGTGCGAAACCCCCACCGCCACCGCCGACAACAATAGCAACACCCAGCGCGCACCGAACCCCCTCCGAGAGAAACGTGAAGCAACTCACCATAGCCGAAAAACTGTGCACTAACATCTGCGAAGAGTCGGGGTTTACAAGTCAAGGTAGAAAAAATAACAAAAAGGCAGAGGAAAGGGACCGGCGGAGCGCGCAGCCCTCGGCGGAGCCCCGCGGGTGCGAGCGCGGCGCGGGCGCGGAGGGAGCGCGGCCAGAGCCCGGCGCTAGGTGCGGGCGGCAGGACCGGGGCGCCGGGGCTGCTCCTGCACCGCGGGCGCGCCACGATAATCCATCAGAACTTGCACCGATCTCTGTTGCCCTTCATCTGGTGTTGCCAAGGCGAGCTCTCTATCCTGGCGCGTTGTGAGTAGTCAAAGTTGGTTGCTTTCTTTTTCCTTTTTTTTTTTTTTTTTGTTTTGCGCCTTTTTTTTTCTTTTTGTTTTGTTTTTAGCGTGTGTGTGTTTGTTTCTCAATCCTTTTTTTTCCTCTGTCTCTTTCTTTTTCTCCTTTGACTTAGCTGCTGCTTCACTTGAGCTCCTAATAACAGATCTGCTGCCTTCCTGGAGACTCCTAATAGCAGATATTCATGACTATTAATATTACACGAACACTTAATAAGGGAAGAATGGCTGGAAATCGAGCGTGAAGCGAGAAGGCAACTCAAGGCAGAGCCTGTTCTAAATGACGTCCATTGAATGAAGAATCAGTGTATCTAATCAGAGATGGGGGAGAGGGAGAGGGAGAGAGAGACAAAAAGGGAGAGAGAGGGAGCGGGAGAGAGAGAGGGGGCACATGCTGCTGCGTCTGACGAATCACAGGAAAGGGGCAACATTTTAAAAGGTTGCAGGGCATGCAAAAGTGAAAGAGAAAGAGATCCGGAGAGAGGGAGAGGGTGGGAGCCAGGAGGGGGGTGCAGAAGGGGGGGGAGAGTGGGAGAGACGGGCAGAATGAGAGAGGGGAGGGGGCGCGGGATCCCCCCTTCCTTCCTCACCTTCCCCTCGCTTCGCTTCCCTTCCCCTCCCTTCCCCCCCGGCTGCCGCCTCCCCATGTTCCCAGCCCCGCAGTCCTTCGCGGGCGCACCTCGGGCTGCGCCTGCTGCGCGT
Organism: Neopelma chrysocephalum; assembly: GCF_003984885.1. NCBI lineage: Eukaryota > Metazoa > Chordata > Aves > Passeriformes > Pipridae > Neopelma > Neopelma chrysocephalum. The sequence goes on along the minus strand of NW_020897696.1, from coordinate 1,647,287 downwards.
AGCCGGCCTCAAAGCCCAGGGAGAAGAGCGGTTGCTGGCTTCCCGCTTGGCTCTTGCCGCCCTCGGCCGCACCGCCGCCGCCTTTGCGCGGGGTGGGCTCCGCGGGACCTCCCGTCGCCGCCGCCCCGTCCATGCCTCGACGGCGCCCCACCAAGGGGCTCCCCTCGCCGTTGCCCCCGCGGCGGCCGCCCCGCGCCGCCGAGCCGGCTCGCCTCCGTGCCCCGCGTCCCGGAAACCGGCTGGGAAAGTTTTTTTGGGTGTCTCCCCCTCTGGGTGTCAGCCCTCCTCCTCCTCTTCCTCCTCCTCCTCCGGTTCGAGCCCAACGCCGAGGCCGGTGGGAGCCCGGGACAGGGGGGCTGGGGAGCCCAAGGAGCATCCGCCGGGCTCCCCGCGGCCCCCCTCTCGGAGGATCCGGGAAAAGACGGGGGAAAAAGGCAGGAGGCGGTGAGGCGGGGAGGGAAGGAGGGCGGGAGGCACGCGGGGGGGAGAGAGCAGGGAAAAGAGGCAAGGCGAGCGCTTCTCCCGGCCCAGACAAGCCGGGGCTCCGGCGCAACCCGTTGGACTGGCTGTGCAACTCCCAAACAACTCCCTTAAACAGGCACCGCTCCGCTCGCCGCCGCTGCCCCGCCGCAGCCGCCGCTCCGCCGGCGCCCGGCCCCACGCTCCGCCGGCCCGCCCCGGCCCCCCGGCGCTCCGGCCGCCCCGGGCGCTCAGTGTGACTGGCCGGGCTTTCATGCCTCTTTTCTGGTTTTATTTGACTTGTTTGGTTTTTTTTCTTTCTTTCTTCTTCTCTCTCTCTTTTTTTTTTTTTAATATATTTTAAGGCAGGTCCTACCCCCGGCACCATACAGCCACCTTTTTTCATCCTCTCTAGAAGTCATATCACACCCTCTCCAGAGGAAAACACGGAGTACCAACCCCACACGTACGCACAAAAGCCAGGAGGCTCGGCGGAGCGGCCGCTGCTCCCTCTGTGTTTGGCAACACCTCGGTGCGAAGTCCCATTAACGCAAGGCAACAAAAGCCATTTGCGATGATATCCACACGCTCACACGTGTGCACACTGGAACACCGATCCTGAGGGAAGGGAGGGGGAAGAGACACGCTTTCCACCCGAAATGCAGCTGAGGAACATATATGTTTGTTTTCCGGGTTAAAAGAAAAAACCCCAACAAACAAACAAAAAACCACAAACCCCAATACTCCGACATCTCATTCCTAGAAATCAAGCACCCGCCAGCGGGTGGATCTAAAAGCTCAGCTCCCGCATCGGGAGACAGCTTCATCCCAAAGTCCTCGATCCGGGACTTGATCACCAAAACACTTAGTCGGCGCTGAGCCTGGCGAATCCTCAGTTCCTTTCCCAAGCTACAGCATCGCCCAAAACAGCAGCAGGGTCGGACGGGAGAGTGCCCCCTTCGACCCAGAGGTGCATGTCGGCAAGGCTCCGCCGCGGCTTGGGGGATCTTCCCGCGTGGGTCACGACCAAATAACAGCGTTCTTTTGCAAAGTAGAGTCCTTTATTGCGCGGTTTGAGCACACTGCACAGTCAACTTTTTCGAAAAGGGTGACAATAGTATTCGTTGGTTTAAGACTAGGCATGGGTCCTGGGCATCGTTCTTCTTTTTCCTCTTCTTCTCCTTTATGTCAGATTAAAAGACATTTTCCTCTTTCTAAAAATATGGATGCACACACAGACACATAGAGAGATGCGCACACACAGATACATAGAGAGATGTGCGCATACAATCTGTGCTGAATGGCTCCAAAACCAAATGAAGTGAATTATTTTTTTTCCCAAGCGGTTAAAATATTATTTCTCAAGCCTCTGGGAATGTGACCCTGAAAATTAGGAGGCTGGGGGAACATAGCTCCCAAACCCATGATTTCAGTTCGGCAGCTGACCCGTGCAAATTTGCGCAGCTCGGTATAATCAACCCGCAGCTACATCGAAAAGGCTGAATTTAAGCGTCGGTCCTGAGCCAATTTACTGGGATGCCTCGGGTACCTAGAGTGTAAGAATAATTCTCTTCTCTTTGTCTCTTTACCCTTTCATTCATTCATCCATCCGTTCATTCAGCCAGCCACCTATCCATCCATCTATCCATCCATCCATATGGATGAGTGTAGCATCCTACAAGAGCCTTATCTACCTATAGACCAGGCTGCTGCTTGGATCCTGTTTGCCCTTCCTCATACACTTCCGACAAAGCCGGGTTTCCACAAGCCCCGAAGTTCCTGGGGAAGGACCCCAGCCTCTCTCCGGCTGCAGGACCGCAAGGAAGCCTGATGACGGAGCAGAAGTTTTCCTAAACGAAATTGAGAGACGGAGGGATGCTGAAGGCTCCCGCTCGCAGCTGCGGGGCCTGGGCTCTGCCCGGGCCCGGGGGAAGAGCTTACCTCACATTCCTCATACTTGATATTATCCGTCAGTTTCCAAAGCATTTTCATGGATTGGCGTGAGAGGATTTGGTTCTCCCTGCCTTGCCTCTCCCTATGGTGGCGGTGCCGGGCGGCGTGGGGAGCGCGGCTGGCGGAGGCTGGCTCCCGTCCGCGCTCGGAGATCTCCCTCTAATGGTGGAAAGTTTTTCCTTTTCCAGCTCTTTACCCACAGTCTAATCGCCTCATTAGCATATCAACAACAGCCCAATTGCTCGCCAGCACAACAACCTGCAGCGATGGACACAGGTAGAAAGGACCCACGAGCAAGAAAAAAAAATAATAAATTAAGGGGGAAAAAAAACCCCTTTCTCCGACCTGCCGAGCCCTGGTGCGGGGGCCAGCGGGCCCTGCCTGCCTGCGGGCCGCCGCTACCCTCGTGCCTCTACCTGCCAGCAGGGAAGAGGCCAGCGAAATCAAAGAGGCGACCGTCCCTTCATCTGCAGAGTTTGGGACTAGCCATGGGATTTACCTTTCCTTCCCCCTCTTTTTTTTTTTCATGGAGGTTAAAGAAACCAAAGCAAGCAGAAACGAGACTCGAGTCTTGCTCGAACGAGGTTATTGTCTGCGGAGGCTTTTGTTGCCCTCTGGATTTGATCTTTTTTGGTGGACATTTGAAAAGCTTCTTTCCTTCGCAAACTATTTTTTTTCTTCTCGGCTCTGTTGTCTATATGTCTTCAAAAAAACACCACCCCAAACAAATCCAGCATAACCTCCCAGATAGAAGTGGGCGAGCGGTTAAGTGAATGAAACAGGAGTAAAAAAGTCTTTTGCAAGTACTTGAGCAATGACCACAATAAAACTTTGGCACTTTCTTAGGTGGAGCGCTTCTTTTGCTTAACAATGTGCTGCTAAGCGAGCGCTCAGTCCACCCTCCGGGTGGGCTGCTTCTCCACCCTTCTCCTCTTTTATTTCCCCGGGTGCCCAACCTTGATCCATCCACCGAAAGGCTTCGTTTTTCTTCTTTTTTTTTTTTTTTTTCCCCTTTTCCCCTCTGGGTGATTCCGCGCTGCTCCGAAGGGCGAGGCATTCCCCTCTCCGTGGGGCTGGCGTATCGGGCCTGGCGCAGCTCCCCGCGCTAGCCGTGCCCCCAGGCGTCCCCAGGAGCGGGGCATTCCCATGGCTGCCCGTGCACCTGGCTGCCCTGCTGCTCCCCAAAATTTCTTTTGCCAACGACAAAACCTGCCCTGTCGGCCTGGAAGACCCTCCCAGGGCCACCTCCCGACGTCGGAGGAAAATGTACTGCCTCCAGGAGCAAACGGCCCCTGCACTCCGCGGGGTAGCCGCAGTGGCCCTCGGGGGTCTCTGCACACGCCTCCCCACATCGGGAAGGGTGGCAAAGCCCCAGGGCTTCCGGGACTGCTTCTTCACACACACACATATCTGTGTCCCCAAAACGGATTTTTTTTCCTTCCCCTTCCATCCTCCTCTACCATACCCCCACCCCCGATGCTCTTTTTTAGCAGCGCTTTTGTCTAACACTGGCAGGAGAGTAAATTGTTGTTTTTACTCCCATTGAAGTTCAAATAGAGCTGGCAGATTAAGCCTAGTTAATGCCTGGGGGGGGAGTGTGTGTGGGGGGAAGAGATGAGAAAAAGAGGAGGAGCGTGACGAAGGGGCCCATCGCCCCTTAGCGCCGTCCTGTTGGAACCAGGCCCGTCGGGAAAGCTTCCCACCCGGAACAAACTCCTACCCGCGGCCGCCCGGGACTCCCGTGGGCCAAAGGCCTGACCCTTGTGCTTCCTCTCCCTAGGCCCAGGCCGGTGGGGTGCAGGCTTACGAGGGGAGGGGACGGCTTTCCCCGAGAGACGCACACAGGGCAGCTGGAGGCAAGTCCGCGCGGCCCGGCCTCTCCGGCCAGGCACGGCAAGGGGGGCCCTGCAGCGCCGGGGAGAGGGAGCAAGGAGGGAAGGGGTGTAAGGAAAAGTCGGGAACAGATTTCAAGGCAGGTAACCCGTAAATACGATTGCACAAGAGTTGACTTCAGTGAAAGAAAGAAAATCCTCTTTTGATCGCTTTTTCACACCGGTTTGATAAGGAAATGTCATCTCTAACTGTAAAAATAATTTAAATAGTTTAAAAGATATTTTTCTTTACTGCATTTTGTCGTGTCGTCCCCCACACCTTTTTTTTTCTTTTTTAGACGACTTGCTGCTACCCTGAAGAAAAAAAAATTAAATAAGGCAGTCTGGAGAAAGACAGTCGAGCGATTTGAAAAGCTGAGGGCAGAAAAAGAAACTAGGCTCCCATTTGGAAGCGGACTAGATTGTCCTGGGGAATAAATAAAAAATAAAAAAGTAAAAATCCTTTCCTCTAAGAAAATCCCGAGTGCTTGAACAGAACGATTCGTCTTCCCTTTTATTCGCCGGCGAACCGCGGCCATCCGGGCGGGCATTAGGGTGCAGCAGGGTTTTTCAAGTGTCTCCCGGTTAGAGAACCTCTGTAACTTCACACATGCCGTCTCGCCCGTGGTGCGGGTGGGTCCCCTCGGAACCGTGGGGCCGGGCGAGGCCCCGGCGGGCCGCGTGTTCCCCATCCGACCTCTTTTGCTGGCGGGTTCCGCTTTTCCCTTCAGCTTATCCGAGCGGGAGTACTTTCCACGGGCGCTCCCGGCATGTCTACCGCCTGGTGGGATCCGGCAGCGTTATTTTACCACGGGACGGGCTCGGGTGGGACCTCTCAGCGACGTTGCAGCTCCCTCGGCACGTCCCCGATGCGCGGCAGGCCCGCACCGCGCGGCCCCGGGTCACGGCGGCGGGCGCGGGCCCTGCCTCTCGTGGGGACCCGCCACGCTCCGTGGCCCCAGGGCTCCGCGGCCGCCGCCAGCCCCGGACACAGGGACGGCGGGCGGGCACACGCCACCCTTGGCCAGCCCACGCTGCTGGGCAGCTCACGCTGGGGTTGTGACACCCACAGTGGCGGCAGAGCAGCCCTCGCCCCTCTCGACCCCGGTCCACCTCTCTCTACCTGTTGCAGTCGGGCCTCACCAGTGGCCGCGGGCAGCCCCAAGCACCGGGAGCCGCAAAATGCCCAACCCCGGCGTCAGCCTTGCCCCCACTCCCTCCGGGCCAGTCACCTTTCTCACTCCAGCCTTGCTTCCCAAAATAATAATAAACGCCCCCGGGGCAGGGGGTCGCCTTACCTGCCAGTCCCCCATTTTGGCAAGGATAGACATCCTGACTGCGGGCTCCGAGTCCCCAGGTCCCTGCTGGTCATGGACTGCGAAGGCAAGCCACTCGCCTGGGGCGCCTGTGGGTAAATCCTCCCCTTACCTGCGCCAGGAGTCTCTTACCTGGCCATAAAGAGCTGGGTGCTCCCTGCCCGCGCCTGCGCGCTGCCTCCACGCTGCCTGTGCGCTGCCCCCCGACACCGCGCTCCCACGGCTCCCGCCCGGACCCGCCGCTCCCGGGGGGCACCGCCACCGGACCCCCGGCGGGCTCCCGGGCATGACTCGGGCGTCCTGAAGCCGCTGGACCCCTGCCCGCTTCGTTACCGTCTTAGTCCCTCAACCCCGTGCAGGGATACCGGGTGCCCTGCCGCGGCCGGGGTGGGGGCGGGTGAGCCCCCCATCTTCACCTTTCCCCGGGTAGGTTACCTCGGGGGAAAGATGTCAGGGAGCGCGTCCACGTAGTAGTAGTAGTAATAATAATAATAACAATAATAATAACAACAATAACAGTAGCCCAAAAAGAGAAAGCACCACAGGGGGTTGAACTAGCCCAGCTCGGTGATGGAGGCACTGCAAATAGCCAGGGGAGTCCAGGGAGAAACAAAGACACCCTCCGGTGCAGATGGTCTTCCCAGACCCCAGTACGCGGGCCGGGAGAGGATGGGTGGCAGCGGCCGGGGTGCTGCGGTACCCGGCTGGCCAGGCTCTGGCCCGCTGGGCTGCGCGGGAACGGTGCGGTGTGAGAGATGGTGCGGTCCCCCGGGGGAACCCGGCCTGCGATAGCCCGTGGCCCTTGGACCTCTCCATGTCCGCACCCCTTGTCCTCGCCCATGTTTTGGTTTTTTTTTTTTTTTTTTTTTTCTCTCGGGGATTCAAGTGCCGAAGTGCCCTGGAAAGTCGCCAGGGTGTGCCCTGATTTCACACTCCGAGAAAGAGAGAAAGCCCCTGCCTCATCTCCAGGGGGCTGGGCACTGGGGGCTTGGGGGAAAGCAGTACTCCAACTACAGGATTTTGGGGAGCGATGCAAACAATTTCCACTTCACAGTTGCACAGCAAGCCCTTTGCATTTCAGACACAGGTGAACGGGGCATCATGTCCCAGGAATGGGACAGTTTGAGGTTTCCTGAACGTCGAGGCGCACTGTGTTGGGTTAGGTCCTGGACTGGTCCCAGTCTCCGGTAGAAGGAGGGGGAATGCACCCCCTTGCCCCTAAGAGCCTGGGAACAAGGACCTTAGGGGAGGAAGTTCCAGCCCTGTCTCCAGGCAGGTGGGAAGAGGAAAGCGAGAGCCTGCACCCGCAGCCATTCGGCACCGGGGGAATGCCGGGGCCGCGGGCAGTTGAATTGTCGGCTCCTCGGGGGGCTCCGCTTCTGATCCACCGCCCCAGCGATACGGGGTTGGCGGGGACCGGGCCCCCTCGGCGGGGATCGGCGGCTTCTGCGCGGCGGCGGGGCGGGGCGCGGTCAATGGGCCGTGCGAGTCGCGCTTCGCACCGCCGCTCCCAGCGCCGGCCCGCGGTGTACAGTTAGCGTCAAATTACAGCAATTAACCGGGCACCGGCATTTAATTACCCAGCCCTGCCCCTTCCCCACTTCTATCGATCCTGGGGAGGCTCCTGTTCGGGGACGACGCGGAGCAAAGACAGTCCCGTGCAAAACTGGAGAGGGATGAGGAGGTTGTGCGGAGATTTCGCAGCTCTGAAACCCTGCTGCCTCTCCTTTCTCCTCTTGCCAGTCGCCCTGTCCCTTCAAGTCCTCTCCAGGAGGCGGCAATTTTGGCCCCGTAACGATTATTTAAAATATTGCCTTTATTACTATTTTGTGGACGGGAGAGGGGAATTAATCCGATTACAAACTGGCCTTCAGCGAAACGTCCCCAGTAAACTTGGGGGCCACGTTTCTCCCGGTAGGATCTTTCCCTTCTCCCTGGCTCCAGCGCTCCCCACACAGGGTTAAATCTCCCGGATCAGGACTCAGCCTTCGCAGTCCGGCTCTGCCCCGCGGTACTTGGCAGAGAGGAGGCCTTAACACGGCCAGCCCGCGGGGCGAGAGTCGAGCTTTCGGGGCTATGGGCAGCCCTGGCACGCATCAAGCTGATCCGTGATCTTTTTTTAGCCTAGGGAAAGAGGGCATGGGCTGGACGCGGTGCAGAGTCTGGGGTTGTGGGGCGCTCCTTTTCCTCTCCCTTGGGCATTGGTGACTGCACTTCGGGAGTGAATTCGACTTCCCTTACCCGGGCGTTTAGAGGACACCTTTCCCTCGCAGCCTTGAGGGCAAACCTGGTCCGTGTAGGGGACTGAAATCGCCGCACCCTAGGCTACTGTCATCCCTAAAGTGCCAACTCTGCCTCGTCCTGCCTGTCCTGCCGCCTGCCTCCTCCCTGTGCAAAAGGAAGCTGAAGCTGAGTCAACTTCTCTCCCCAGTCTTTTAGCGCAAAGACAGATGCAACTTTTTTATTTTTTTCTTTTCCTCTCCCCTCTATGTCACACAGTCTAGTTCACAGCTTGGCAGTGATTTTGGCAGGTGGACCAGAGAGAGTCATTGCGGAGCTCTATGCCTCTGAGTTATTTTCGAGAGATGCGCCGTGTGTCATAGCCCGGGCAGCAGACGGGGCAAAGCCCTGCCCGCTCCCCTTTCCCTCCACCAGCAGCATCCTTATGGCCAAACCCCACCACACCTCTCTCCCCAGCAAGAAAGTAGAGAAGATATGCTCTTGGAGGGCATTCCCCTTCCCGGCGTCGAGTTCCTCAGCCGATCTGAGTTACCGACAGGTCCTCTCGCCCCTGAGTATCCTGACCAGACGAGCCCTCAGCTGCCGGACAGATCTTTCCTGCTCTCTCCTCTTGTTCTGTCTGCCCCACCCCGGGCGAGCCGCAAGAACGTTGGGATAAACGCGGCTCCCGATTTACTCTGGGGGGAATTTAGAGTTGGTTATTCTTCTCACTGTTACTTTTCCTTTCTCCCTGCCCCAGTACCGCCCGGCTGGGGAGAAGCTCAGCGCGGCTGATTTCCGCCGGCTCACTGCCACACAAATAGATTTTTTTTTCCTAAACTAGTTTTTGGCAGTGGCCAGTCGGCGCCCTTGGGGCCACTTGCAGCCCAGCCAGCCCCAGGGCCGGCAGAGGCGCCACTCGGCTCCGTCCGGAACAGACGTTCCAGAGTAGACGCGCGTCTTCGGCCGGCAGCGGGGTGGGCTTGCTCTCCGGCAGGGTCGGGATGAAGAGCCCCCCGCCCCGTCCTCTGCCCAGGCTGAACTCCCGGCGTCGGTATTTTCGGAGGGAGAAAGGAGAGATTCAGGTTGGTGTGGATCTACCTCGGCTCTACGGGGTTGGGGGGAAGCGGGACGGAGGAAGCCCCTGGGATGAGGGTTGTCTCCACCCTGAGCACGAGGAGTCTTCTCGGCCTCACCTTAGAGCACAGAGGGGAGTAGAAGGAAAGAGGCAAACCCAGACAGAACATAAAAACAACCCCAATACTCCAAACCTTACAAAACAAAAACAAAAAGAAAAAAAATACAGACACTCTCCGCCTTTCCTCGCTCGCACTTTGCGGTCCAACATGATTCAATTAGTTCTGGAAGGCCGGTGCCGGAGAAGGGGAGGTGCTCCGTTTTGGCTGTTAGCGGAGAGGCTTTTCCTCGGTGGAATTTGGGGGTTTGTGCCTTTGTTTTTATGCCCTGCTGCGGGGAAGAGGGCTCCCAGAGTGGAGTCTCAACCTTGCGGCCAGTGGATCCGGGAAGCCCATTCCATGAGCAACTTGGGATGTTGAGAAGGAAAGAAAAGAAAGGATAAGAGAAGAAATCCGTACGTGTCCGCCTGTGACCTCCTTGTTCACTGTGCTGTCTCCCGGCTATTCATTTTAGTAGAGTTTGTTTTCTTTCAAGCCCGTTTCCAACGGGAGAGAAGCTCACCGAGTGCAACAGGTCGATTCAGTCGCTCCCGGGACCTCATGAAACTAAATGCCCCTTCTCTGCCCTTCCCACCCAGGCTCCCCCCGTCGCGACTTTGCTCGACGACACGCTTTGGAGGGGCACGCGAGACGTCCCGCGGGGAGAAGACTCGGAGCCGGCGCCCCTGCCCAGCCTCCGCGGAGGAGCGGGAGGAGGAGAATGCGGTCGCTGTGCCCCTGAGTTACGACACTGGGTACCTCTCCACGCGTCCTCTGCCACCCCCCCCACACACCCCACACCCTCTCCCGAGATCCCCTTGACCCCCGGCCCCGCTTTTGAATCCCCAGTGTTGTCAGGTCTCCGATCAGATTGGAAATCAGCATATAAATAGCTATAAATGCATATAAATAGCTACTTTTTTTCAATATCATAGGACGAGGCGGGAGAGGTGTACGAGTGCAATTTTTTTGGAGCGAGATGAAAACTCTTTTTTGGGGGAGGGGGGAAGAAAAAAGTTGTTCCAAGAGGCAGGTGGCTCTCACCTGCTCCTTTAATATTTATTTGCTAAACTAACTACACCAAAGCAACTAAACAAGCAAAACCGGCGAGTAATCAGGAGTTAAAACTGAGCACACGCTGTGGTGCCAATACAATCCAGTTACCGAGGTCTCGCCGGTGTTTGCATGAGCAACCATATGGTACAAATTCCAATGTTGTAGACCTCGTAGAGAAAGGTAACAGGTACATTCTGCTTCACCGGATACCTTTTTCTCAACCTAGGCCCTTTAGTGCTGGGTACTGTCATTACCATCTCCAGAAAACGAGCTTCTAAAAAGATCATTCCTATGAATAAAGCATTGGTGGGGTAAAACTCCATGCTTCATCTTTTTTTGATTACTCAGGGAGTAGGTGCATGGTCTCAAATATGAACGCTTGTGAGGATTTTTTTTTTTACTTGCAAAGCAGAATAAATTCAGGCTAAAGCCACCAAGTACTTTTGTCTTTAGAAAAATAAATCTATCCGCTGTAAGCATGTTACGATCTGTTTATTTGGTCACTCCATCCTGGTTGCTTTTTTCTGTTGTACATTTCATTTTCTAAACAGACAAAACCCACCCAGTTTTAAGAAAATAGTTGCATTTGCAGCTCGGACATAAAATTGGAGTATTTTCTGGGCAATTCGGACTGCTCACGTGTCCTCCAAAAAGCTTTTGCATTTGAAACACAGGCAACTATTTTGCCAACAACCTCATAGCTGTAGTACATTGCAGTTTTACTGATCATGCCACCCCAAAATAATTACAAATATGTTTTATTTTCCATTTCTTTTCAGTTTTCATCGATAATATTGCCACATGAAATTCAGAAAACACTATGCTGCCTAAGGTCCTTCAATATGTCCTGCTTGATCAAAGCCTTATTGCTAATTATAAGTGTTCTAGGAAGGGCTGCTTTTCTCTAGGCAAAGCTTAACTGCCTTCACTACCCCCCTTCCCTAAAATCTACTGATGCAACTGCACACATCCACCCAACTGCAGATAGCCTGAGTACGAAACACAAGTTACACTCCAGCGTTAAGTCTCTACATCGGGAGTTTTGCTTGGATTAAGATTTCGAAACTGAGCCCATAATAAGATATGCCATAAAACCTCAAACAACCCTCCTCCCCCAGGGATATTTATCTTACACATTTAATTGCCCAGTAAAATAAATTCTGTATGTATACACTTATATGGGAAAGATTTTGATCTGGTAATTTCAGTGTATCTTCTGATCTCTAGCAGCTTAGAATGACATCCTTAAAAAGTGTGGAGAAGCAGAAACTGTGCCCTGCTAAATAACGCCTATTCAGCTGCTAAATATTTACACATAGGCAGGAATGAGCTTTCCTTGTAATGCTATCTCTTAACTCTATATTAGCATTCAAGAAATAAAAACAAATGCAAGTCATTTAAGCATAGGCCAAATCCCTGCTTCTGCTAAAGCAAATAACAGAGCTCCGCTGACTTGCACGAAGCAGAATGGGGCTCCTTCATATTACCTCCATGTCATATTGACACTGTCGTTTTTATAATGATTTCCCTCTCAAAGCACTTGCTACTGCATAATAAGCTTCAACAAACCCTCAAGAAGTGCAGTGTTATTAGTTTATCTGCTTTACTGATAAGTAAACTGATGCAAGGGGAAGATAAGGAATTTCCCCAAGGTCTTGCAGCTGGTTTGCTGGAGATCAAGGAAAGGAAAGGAGACTAAGAATTGGGACTGAACTAACCACCAGAATAGTATCCACTTCTCCTACTGCTGATGGCAACATCGTTCCATAGTCAGAAAAGAGATATTAAGAGGAGGAGCAGGCAGTCGGGATCTCCATTGAACAGGTAATTTCCAGCCAGATACCTAACTGTACTCTTTGATAGCTAAACTTGGGCACTTACATTTGAAACTCTCAGCTTCTCCAATGATACTTTGGTGTTGTGTCCATCCTGGCATAATATGATATAATGGAAGTGGAATTTCATTCTTTAGTGCATTGAATAAAACACCCTAATAAGTCATGTTTTAAAAACAAAGCCTGGTATTACCCACAGCAGAGTTTAAATAAAATCTACTTTAATATTTCTATGCTAACATTGGAACCGCTGTCTGGGAGGCATATATTTTAAAGTGTCAAATAATTACAAAAAGACATATTACTGGAAAATGGCTGTTGGAGGCTCTGACGTCCAAACCAAAATTAATCTGCACAAAAAAATCTTTTAAGTAATTTTTTTTTTAACAAGAAACTTCCAAAGCTGTACTCTTTAATCTAGACCAGTTTGTATGCAGCTGCAATACATTTAGCCTTTAACATTAGCTCTAGCCATTGTCCTAGCACATGTCTACACCCCACAACACTTTATGGTATTAAAAGCAATGCTATACGGCTGGAGCAACTTGTCACTAAGATATATATCACTCAGTGGAGAGCAAAACAAAACAAAATAGTGAACAACATGGCTTTTTTTTTCTTTTCCCATGGCAGCTTATATTATGGGTTTAGTTCGCTTGGCTCAGTTGTGTTTATGTAGTGTTTTGTACCAAAATGTCCTGCCTGCCTCCTGCTTGACAACTGTGGAGCAAAACCTCTGGAGGTGAGTTAAAGAGCAGGCTGTGCACTGAATAATCTGGTATTATCGTTCCACAGAGCCAGTGAAGGAATACCAGCCCGCTGTAAGTATAATCTAATCACAGTCAAGAGCCGATGTAATCGCCCTTGCACCCGGCCTCCTCCCTATGTCAAAAGGAAACGAGGGTGCGGTTGGAGGTTATGGCTGTCGTGAACCTACATTACAGCTGTCCTGGGGATCTTCACCTTGGTGTCCATTCCAGCAGCTGCTGACATCACCATGCCAGATCCAGCTCACAAGGACAAACTGATGGGACAGAGGTTCAGACCATCATCTAAACATCCAGGAATGCAAACAGTTTAATAGCTTGGACACAGGACAAACAAACTTTTTATTTTCCAAAGGGTGGTATTACCAGACTGATATAATGGCACTCTTCCAAAGGCATCTGGGAAATTTCTCCAGAACAAGTTTGAGGCCGTGCTTGCATGTGCCGTGCAAGGACAAAGCCATGCACCAGCCCCCCCCAGGAATCAGAACCCCACACCTGGGCACACCCCCTCTCTCTTTAGGACTCCCCTTATGAGAGGCACAGAGTTATTAGCAGCCTGCAGCCACCCAGCCTGTTTACACCAGGCAAGCTTAAGCGATTGAGAAGCCCCAGTGCGTTTGCAAATTAAGTCAGTCTTGAGCTGATGAGCTACTCCCTTAAAGCTGCCCGCTCCGGAGCGGGAGCGAAGCCCTCGTACTGCACCGGCTGAGAGGCGATGTATAAAAAAGGCTTAAGCTTCTTTTTCTAAGACTTTGGCGCCCCTGTGTGTTTCCTTTTTGGGAAATTCAGTTGAAGAACAACCCCAGGCTTTTCTCCCTCTTACCTAGCACCAGAAACACCGCGCTCAAAAGTGGGAGAGCTCTGTGAGGACGGCCTGGACAATGTTACCCAGCAACCTGACCCTAATCTGAGCTGTACCATTTCCACTCCTTACCTCTTCTCCTTTAAATGCTGGAATTACCTTCTTTGGCTACTTTATCCAAAGTGACTAATGCCTTTAAAGCACCACTTCCTGGAGTCATGACATTTATCATCAGCTTTTCTACATCCCTGTACCTCCCAGTACGCACAAAGTCCAGACAGGAAAGGGCCTTAAAGACAACAAGTTAAAAAAAAAATCAAGTCATTTGAAGTATCTTGGGCTCATAAAGGTCAGACTTACAAATTGGACAGGCAATACATGAGAAATACATATCTATATCTCTACACCAGGGTTGCAATACAAACAATTTTTCTTCAAAGGCAAAGACAGACACTGAGGAAATTGGGCACAAAAATTTAGCAAAATCCCAAGAGGAGCTGTAAATATTTTTCTGTGAGATAGTTGGCATTATTTATCCCATAACTGGAACACAGATAAATTAAGTAAATTGCCTCAAGGTACAGAGATGTGGCAAGACAGCTGGACATAGAGGAAGGAAACCCAGTCAGCCCAAGTTCTGGCAAGATTTACTTTGTTGGAGGTCCTGGTATAAATGGGCTCTGCAGAAATGAATTTCCTAAACCTTTGGCCCTTTCCTGTCTTCCAGCTGTCGGTCCTTATTTAAAAACATGTAAGAGATGTGCATGTCTGAGGGGTGCGGTGTTTATTTGGGGCAATTTAGAAAACACACACACACTCTGCAAAGTGTCACTGGAAAAATATGGCATGCAAACACAGACAGGCTATCACTTGCCCCAGAGTCAGCATCACCTGCTTTACACTCAACCTCACTAACCTGGAACAGGCCCTCCTCTCCTGACACCCTTACCTGCCTTTAGACAGATGGCCCCAGCTGTAGGCATGTAGATGTAGCCTTGCCCTGCCTATATTTATGGGTGGGTGGTTACCCTGCCTTTGTTTCCCACCTGGAGTGATTATTACTCCTTTCTCCATCTCTTCCATGATAGCCTTCCTTGTCAGAGGTAAATCTGGCCCCTAAGGCAACAGCTCACCACACTAGGGAAAGCTATCCCAAAAGACATCTCCTCTCTGCTTCACCCTCATTTATTTTTCTGTTTCCACTCTTCCCATCCTCTCACACAGTATCAAGTTGCCCCAGCAAAGCTTTTGGTAAGGCGCACTGCTGAACTCAAGTAGTCAGCTTAAAAATAACCCTGAAGAAAAAATTACGGAGTTGCCTAAATCAGGAGACTTGTCCTGTGAAAGGACCTAGGACCTCTATCTTGCTGCCTGCTTCCCTGCTGGATATTGGCATGTGGTAAACCCTGTCTGGTCTTGCACTTCAAACCCCTGTGGGTTGTGTTTCAGAACCTGAGAACAAGCTGCTTGCTACTGAATCTATGTTTAGACCCATTAAGGAACCTAAGCTTTGTTAACAGTCTAATGCTTATGCGGAATCTTCAGAAGGGAAAAGCCTTTCTCCAGGTTTCTGGTAATCCTGTTCTTGGCAGCACAACAGGTGGGATGATGGTCTTTGTCTCAATGGGGTGATGCTCCTTTCCTTACCTCAATTTTCTGCTCTTCTCTCAACAGAGGAAAAGTGGTACTGTTTCATTTTGGAAGAGCAGCATTGGTTGCAAAAGCTAGTGGGTGAGTGTGGGGTTGAACTCAATCCTGGGATTGTATGAAATTGATTTCCAGTACAGGAAAAGGGTTTCCGTGTTTTTCTCCTACAACAGGGCCCATTAACTAAATAGGGGATATATCCCACTTGTGAGGGAGCACAGCACAAATACTGCTCCTAAGGGCTATAAGCCCCAAGTGCCTATGCTAATGGGTCATGTGTTGGCTTGACCGGGTTTACAGGCTGTTGATTGCACATAAGAATTTAGAGCATGAACAAAAAATTGTCCCATAAATAGACTGTCTGCATTTTAAACTAAATTAGCCCCACAGTGAATGGCCTCCTCTACTGAATTACAGCATGACTGAGCCTGCATTGGGGATTGAAGGGGATTCATGTGGCTGGTTAAGAGCAACATTATTAAGATTATTATTGGGGGCTGGATCAGTCCCAATAGGAATGCAATTATTCAGGACCTCTGAGCTACAATTACGTGACAGAAGAAACCTAAGTAGCTGATGGCAGAGAGTATTTGGCCTTTATGGCCACGTAACTCACATACAAGCAGATAGGGCTTAGGGCTGTGACAGACGGGTTATGGTGAAGCTTGTTGTACTGGTTGAAGATGTTTCCATCTCCAGCCACTCACTCCAATAAAAGAGCTGGCAGTAGGGAATTGGTTCCTGAGCCTCAGTCGCTCTGGGTAGAAGCTCAGCACCTCAGGCTGTGGTTTCACACCACAGAGGGTTCAATGACAATAGCAGCCTTAAGGGATTCACACCCTCTTCCTCAGCCTCCTGTCAACTTTTTGGAGACCTTCTGGACTGATTCAGTTTGTTACAGTGAAAAAAAGGAAAAAAAAGAAGAGAGGGGAGGATTACCGTCCCCTACGAATTTGGGCAGATCAACGCCTGAAACTGCTTATAGCCTGGCCAAAGCTCCCCAGCCAACTGAAGGCATAGGATAGGAACAGCCACCAATTTGACAAACAGGACCTTACCTTAAACTGCTGCTGCGGGTGTTTTTTTCCTGCCTCCCTTTCATTCCTGTGCCTGTGAAGTGGCGTGTCGGCTGCTCGAGCCTGCTTGCAGCCTCTTGGACGACGGGAGCACTTACCCTTGCAGGCAACCTCTTCTGAGTGGACTGTGCCCTGCAAGCAAGAAGACAGAAAGCATGTATGATATTGAAGTGGAAGCGGCGTGGAAAAGAGTGTTTGGAACAGCATGGAATTTTGCTTATATTTTCACCTCCAAGTTCATCCCAGCCGGTTTACACGCGGCAGAAAACACTACCTCTTTGTAATGGATGACTACCTACAATTTATTGGAACAGAGCTGTTGCTAAACACATGGAGTAGCGATGTATTAACACATTGTAAAAGGCTGTTTGATCACCATGGGATTCCAGATGAGCTAACAACAGAAAATAAGCCGTGATTCACAAATGATTCATTTCAGCATTTCTCTTTGATGCAGCAGTTCAAGCAAGCCCTGTCTATGCACATTCAAATGAGTTCACTGAATAGTCATTGAGTCCAGCCGTGCCGTGCTTACAAAGTCATTTTTTACAAAGTGTAAGTACAGTTTTTAAGTATAAAAATTGGGCAATTTCTAGCAAGCCGAGCCACTGCGTGACTCCCAGTCACTCCTGCCGACAACTTCCGACGCTTAAAACCTGGACACCATATATTAGTTTCCCATTATTCGAGTCCTTCAAATGCGGGGGTCCTGATAAATCACACCCCGTGAGTCGGACATCTCCTTTCAGGTTGAAAATTACAGCAAAGGGTGCGATGTCTCAGTGAGACCCGTTTCCCACGGGCTCGCCACGCCTTGCCTTGTCCGTATCCTGCCCGTCTGCCGGCGCTGCCAGCCGTCCTCTTCCTCCTCCTCTCCCCGCTCTCCGCTACCGACCGCGAAACTTTAGCCAGCATTGCCATCCAGTGGCACAGGGGACAAATGACAGCGGAGGCTTGCGGATAGGAGTGGAGACCTTTAGTTTAACCGCTCTACCCGGCGGTGATACGGCTTTACAGGTTGGCCCAAACTTGGGCAGCAACCTGATGGCTGGATGTAGTACATCACTGATTGACGGCTTGGAACACCGCTGTTTAGTACCAGCTTGCTGTTAACTGGGATGTTGCAGAAAAGGCATTGAACGTTTAACATAAGCAGAGAATGGCATACTAACTGAAAGGTACCCGTCCCGTTTCAGAGAATGCCTGCCAGTGGATCCTGCTTATATTTGAAGTTTTGTGTTTTGTTTTTGTTTGTTGTTTTTTGTTTGCGTGTTGTGGTTTTTTTGTTGTTGTTTTTTGTGGTTTTTTTTTCCCCGGTGTAATTTTTAAGTGTTTTGATAGTCCCATGGAAGCAGTCAGGTCCCAGAAGAAACTGAGAATGTGCAGAAGCTTCAGCTAGCTCCTCATCTGGCTATGTAATTTTCCACATTCGTGTGGAAACAGCAATGACGGGACTGGCTGAAGGAAAAGAGTAAGAATCCACCTTTCAAGAGAAAGGTAAGGCAGGAGGGCATTGACAGACATGGTGTGCTTTTAGATCCAATGAAACAGGATGTAAAACACCACAAATTTCATGCTGTACACACAGCAGCATCACTAGAGCTTAGTCCCTGAGCAGGCTGGATATTAAATTGATCAAACTGGTAATGAAAGTGGGAATTGTTCCATCTCAACTGACACAAGGCAGGTGACCTTATTAAAAAATATGCCAGTGTATTTAATGGGGTAGGGCAGTTTCTTGGGGAATTAATGATTAATGTGGCTATAACTCTGGAGATCCCACAGCTAATGCCCCTGGAAAAAGTCTTACTTCCACTATGAGATGGCCCTGCTGAAATTTTTAGAATGGTACTGTATGAATACAAGCACATAAATTCACCATTATTTTCTGATAGAGAAGCCAAGTTACTCAAGAACTGCTGCATTTATTAGAAGACATGGTGGTCTCATGGTGGACATAGGAAGCTGACTATGGAAGAAACCTCAGAGCCTGCTGAGGGATGCGATGTACCTCTCTGTGGTCTGTTGAGGCTAACCACCAGGAGCAACTCAGATTCCCACATTGTTGAGTTACCACCGAAAAAACAGAAGCCACTGCCAAGATACCTGACTTCACGTAATGTCTTGAGCAAGTTCTGACTTGGAGAAACTTTGGCATCTGCTGATAACCAACAGCCTGGAGCAGGGCAGTGTTTACAGCTGTCCTGAGTTATGCATGTGTATATGAAAAGGACCTGAGAGAGAGAAAAGCAATTGTCTACGCACCCCTGAGAGGGAGCAGGGACTTAGGAGGGTCATAACATCCCCAACTAGTATGTATCCTTAGCATGTGCTAAGGCCTTTGGAAGAGCAAGGGAGGTGGGCAAGAAAATGCAGTGCTTTTCCTGGCACCCTTCCAGCCTCCAACCATTTGCAGATCAGGATTTTGTGAGATGGACATAATTGCTGTGTATCCAAAAATGGTCCTCTGTCATGAACTTGCCCAGTCACTTGAACAGAGCTCACATAGAGATTCAATAAGAAGCAGCCTAGGGATAAAGGTACCATTTTCCTTATAATTGCTGTAGGCACAGGAAAAAAGAAGCCCTTGCGTACATTCTTTGCAAATGAAAAGTACTAACAAAAACTAACCCAAATATAGGCTTGGGGTTTAGGCCAAGAAGCACTGTCAGTGTGAGCAACAGGCAACAAGCTGTAAGTATTTCTCAAACAGAGAAATTGAACAAAACTGGAAGAAAAGAAACAAACATGTGCAGACTTTTGAGACTGCAAAGTAGAATTGCAGTTCAAATCAGGATCCAGGAATGCTTCAAAAGGAAGGTTCCAGAAAGCACTGTGAAATAACCCATCACAGGACAGAAAACATGCCAGGGCACGAGCTGCCAGGTATGTATGGTAACAGAGGACTCCAGTAAAAAAACCTTGGCCTGGAAGAAGCTGTTTAACAGGTAGGGATGAGACAAGACAAAGCTGTCTGCAGGAGCAGAGGAATATGATGTTGTACAAGGCAGGAGATTTTCAGTAGTTTTCTAGTCTCTTTATGACCTTCCAGTGATCCGGTATGGGGAGACCAAATTGTCCCAGCTTCAGTAATGCCATCAGGGTCTGTCTTCTACCCCATGGGGACTGGTGATTGCAGCCACTCCCCTTCCCGTTAGAGAGCCATAAAAAGTTTTTGTGTAAGCAGTAGAACAAGGGACAAAACATAAGCATGATCCTCCACTCAAAGCAAAAGCAAAGAGGAAGGTGCTTGGCAATTTGAAATGCTCAGGAAATGCAATTTGAAAAGCCTCAGTTTGAGGCTTTGTCAAGAAGTAAACCATCACAGATTTATCATTTATTAAAGGATTTTTCATTATACTTAGGATGAAGCACAAATGTATCATACAAATCCTTTTCCTTCTTGAGTGAGTGGTCCAGGACTATCCAAGGTTAACCAAACTCCGATGTTAATGGTAATTAGCAGAGATTATGAGCATATTTCTAAATGGTGACAAAGTCCTCTTGTTACAGTTGCTGAGTGTAATAGGATCCTCAGCCCAGCTACAGCCAAGTTGCGGTACTGTAAAATAGACCATCATAGGAAAAGGAGCTGGAAAAGACCTAGAAAATTAGCAGGTTTGAACCAGTATGACTTGCAAAACTGCTGAAAAAGCTATGCCTAACCTGCTCCCGAAAACCATCGGCAGGAAAATTCCAGCCTCTCCAGACAATCTAATCCACATTTAACTGTTTATCACTACAAAGCTTCCCTAGTGTCTGATCTTTACCTCTCCTGATGCTATCTAAGATGATTAGTTCTTGTCTTATGCACAGAGAGCAGGGAGAATCAGCTACTCCCTTCCTATTTGCACCAGAATTTGCTTCTGTTTTACCTTTTTTACATATTTGAAGACTTTCTGCCTTTTTTTTTTAATGCTATAATAAACATATATATATTTCTGTCATCCCTGACAGTAGATGGTTCCTAGACCCCTATGGGTTCTCTGCTCATTTTGTAGCCGGAAACAAGTTATATTGTCAGAATAAAGAACATGATAATGCTACATGCTTAGTGTAGGCATTAGAAATAATAACAGTGACCCATATATCTGCACTCTCTGGCATAGCCAGTCACCTGTACCAGCAGGCAGGGCTGTGGTCAGACTTGCTTGGCAGAGCAGGTCACTCTCAACCTGAAAATCCAGTTGCTTTACTCCTTTAGCTGCTAACACACCTGCACCTGGGAGCAGACCCTTGGCCATGCAGAGACCAGGCTGCAGGGACACTGCCCTGACCTGGCACCACCCTGAGGGTCTGACACCAGCTGCTCCACTTTGCCCACTGAAGGGAACACCTTGGGTTCATGTTCATAAAGTTAGCAAGAGCCCAAATATTTGCAAAATCCAATGTAGGCTGCCTTTGGACACTTCTCCAGGGAAAATAGTAGTGACACATGTAAATTTGTACTTTACTGTACACTAATCTGCAATAAGAAAACAGATCTCTCTCCATGTGTTGACTACACCAGTGTCAGCTATAAAATCTAGTCATATTTAACAGAAGAAAGCCAGCTTCACCACCGCAGCCTGCCTGTCCTCTATTAGGACGTGTTTAATTATGTCTTGCTTTCTCTGCGCAGGAGGATAAATGAGCAGGGAAGAGAATGCCATGCTGTTGCTCCTGAGCAGCTGATGAGGAATAGTTTGCACAGAGGTGAGTACGTGTCCCTGTTGGTAATTAATTGGAGAAGGGAGCAGTAGAGTGCTCTGCTTTGGACCAGTAGCAAGTCTGACTTGCAAAATGCTCTCTGCTAAGAGACTGGGCAGCTTACCTATTCCCCAAACCTTTGTGTCTAAAAGTCTGCTGCAAATGCAGACAAGTAGTGAAGTTCCTGCAGTGTAAGAGTCTGTGTGTCTGGAGCTTGAGAGCACAGCAAGACAAAGGTGGATGAGATGGTGCATTGTCTGGCCCCTGCTATTTGTGCAGACAGATGTGCTCACTGACTGTGTACAATTAGATTACTCAATGGTTTTACTGGACTATGTGAGCTGAGGTAGCATTTGCCTTGATGTGTCATTTCATCTCTCCTCCCATTTGCTGCCAGTGCTGCTGCGTTGTGACTGTCCGGTGTCAGTGCATCTGCCTGGGAACTCCTGTTTCAGGTAGGTTTGAATTTACTTCTCTTTGAATAGTCAGATTATGGCTGGCTGGGAAGTGCAGGAAAGGCAGGGACTGC
Organism: Neopelma chrysocephalum; assembly: GCF_003984885.1. Taxonomy (NCBI): domain Eukaryota; kingdom Metazoa; phylum Chordata; class Aves; order Passeriformes; family Pipridae; genus Neopelma; species Neopelma chrysocephalum. The sequence continues at coordinate 1,625,889 of NW_020897696.1, read as the reverse complement.
TTTGAACAGGAAAAAAGGGAGGGCAGAAGAGAGATAGGAATAAATTCTGACTGCTTTTGCACTCAGAGTCTGGTTTCGCTTCCCCTGTGTGAATACAGTGCATACTATACCTTCCAGCTCAGGTGGGGCATGTGACTAAGGCACATGTTAGAGAAGATTGCTGTCAGGTAGGGCTGCTCCTAGGAGAGAGTTTTAGGGAGACCATGCACATTGTATGACATCCCAAACCAGCACAAGACCAAAGAAGTTTCATCTTGGTGCGAGAAGGTGTGTGGGTGGAGGAGATCCTTTACTTGGGCACAAAACAGTGGCTACCTGCACCTCCTAAGCAGAAAAACCACACTGAGGCAAAATTGTTTGCTCACAACAGGTTCACTGTGATTTTAACAATGGTGCCAATTCAAATTCAGAGCTTTGCATGAGAGAGTCATGAAACGAAATGTCGTGATACAGATGTTTTTGTCCTAACAATAGAATAGAAAATATCAAGTGATTTCAAATAGACCTGTAACGCATAACATTCATTGCTGCTGGCTGAGGCCAAAGAGGAACTCAAAACCAATGTGCAAAGCCCGTGCATCTTGCCTTTTAATTAGCTAACAAATAATAAGCTGAAACCAATTACCTATATTTATTAAGGCCAGGAGCAGTTTACTGAGTATTGACTCTATCCTGAAGATAATATCCTCATTGTCTGGAAAGGTCTGTTCCCATTCATCCGCAGGGAAGACATTTCAATCCCCAATCCTACTGGGGAGTGTGTTTTCACTATAGGCATCACACCAAAAACTCCTGTGATGCTAAAATGAAAATTACTACAATGCATGTCCAGGGAACAATAGAAAGGAGCAGCACTGCAAATCTGTCAGCAGCAGTTTTAGTTCTGCCAGCATAGATCCCTTTTACACAGCCTATTTGTTAAATTGCATGGTAAATTCAATCTTATCTTTTTGTCCAGTAACTCTGTTTTTGCACCCAGAATATGCAGAGGTTCAATACAATCTACAACAGGAGAATCCAGGGGCATCATGAGGTCTCCTGACACCTTACTGATTGCTGGTGCCATAATATAGTTCAAATGTACATTTAGATTTGGCTGCTCCTTGCAACTGAACTTAGAATGAGTCTATAAAATCAATAACTCACTAATACCTGAGAAAGACTTTTTCCAATAAGGTGGCTCATGCGACTTATACACTATTTATTTGTTTGACTGGTTTTGGTTTGTTTGTTGGGTTTTTTGGTTGTTTCGTTTTTTTTTTTGAGGGGGGTGTATAGGTGGCTTTTTTAAAGTTTATTTTGTTTGGTTGGGTTTTTTTGTGATTTTTGCCTATAATTCAAGGCATGGATCTTATTTCACACAGAGCAGCACAAAGTAGAACTAGTGCTAAAATAACAAAACCACCCCCCCCCCCCAAAACCCCAAAGGTTTTGACAGCTTGATTTTCCACAGCAATCATTTAGAGGTATGTTTTCAGGTTTCTAAACATTAACTGTGCCAGAGAATAGAGGCACCAGAATTGAGAAGTAGCACCAAGCATGCAGCCTTCTTTCTCCCAGGGCTATTAGTACCAGAGGATCATGGTTAGTCTGGATTTCTGCAAAGGTGTTGCAGCAATGTCTGTGCAAGGAAAAAAAACCCATCAACAAAACAGACCAAGGAAAGGTTAATCTTGCATTGGACTCCTATGAAGACCAGACCCATTTCGTTTTCTGCATGTAGCTTTACTTGTTTGTTGTGGACCAGGCTAGTAATGCGGACTTCAATACCTAAGAGAGAACAGTCTCCTTATGTACATATATATATAATAGCCAGTCTTCGCGAACGAAGATTTTGGGAAAGGTCTTTTACCTTTCAAGCCTGCGCAACGGATTTTTTTAGGTGAGACACAGCTTGCGCTGAACTGAGCCCACCCTTTAATCCTAAGGTTCATTTGCCGGGGCCAAGCAAGCTTGGACAATGGCAGTGAGGTCCTCAGGACGTAGGTTTGTTTAGAGTGACCTTCTCATAGATGGATGGCCTCACAGGGCTAACGAGCTCCATCTGCCCGGGGGACCTGGATTCGAACCTGGGTCGCAGCGGTGAGAGTGCTGCATCCTAACCACTAGGCCACCAGGGGTCCATATATACATATATACATATATATGTATATATACACACATATATATATATATAATGTATATATTTTAAGATCTTGAAGGTTTTCCTAGCTGTGTAGCAGGTTATAGAGTGCCTAAAGAAGTTTTAAAAACATCTGAGCAGACAGTTTCAAAGGCATCTAAATGCTTTGAAACATCTCAGCCACTGGTACTTCGGAAAAGCAACCTGTGCTCTCTGCTCCCAACTGAGACTTCCCCAATGAAACCCTGACACCTGCAGGAATGTTGGCATCTGCCCCCTGCTATTCTTCTTCTACATACTCCTAACTCCAGCTGAATGGAGGTCTCATGTTAAGACTATGGCAGAGGGGGAGAAATGGTCTTGCAGCCAGCTGACCCAGTAGGAAGGTGGGAAGATGATGAATTCTCTGGTCTATGGACTGCACAGAGGACAGCAAGAGGCTGCTGGTCTTATAGTCACCAGCTGTCATGACAATTTGCTTTTCTGAGGTATCAGGCAGGGGAGTGGTGTTTACACCTGGATATAATTCACTGTAACAATCAGATTAGGAAGATGGTGTTTGCTGTGCATTTCTATTCTAGACTTGAATAGTGGTCTCACCTCAGGAGCAGTGTTTTCCAGATGACTTCTCAGCAGCATCAGGTGAGTCTCTGTTACTCCTTGGCACTTTGCACAGGTCTGCTCCAGCTCCTTAGCTCCATCGGAGCCATTCTCCTTCCAAAGGCACTGGTGTCTGTGAAGGAGGTTGCACTGGATCTCCAGCAGGACTGCAGCTATCCCTACCTGTTCCTTCTGACTGCCTGGTGAGGAGTGGCTCAGTCAGGACATTTACTGACTGGTATAATCTCAGATCAACTGATTTTGCCTCAGCATTGCTTCACATTGGAGCAAAAAGACATGATGTTGCAAAAAGTTTACATGCCCCAAATATGCTGTCTCATGGCAGGAGATCCACATGAACAAATTCACAGTTGAAAGAGACCAAGGATTTCACTTTAGTCAGAGTCATGCCACAAGCCCTCATTGCATAAGCGTGTTATACCAGATGCATGCATAGTTCTTAGAAATGTCTCATCAGAAAACCTACGGTTAACTTCAGTAGTTTAAATAGCATGTTTTGCTAACCCAGTTCCTTGTGATGGATGTAAGTCTGGAGCTCATCACAACACATGCATGACTTTAAGCAGAATCTGTTTGTCAAATTTCAAATTTACAAATTAAGAAAACACTGCTGAAAAAAATGTAATGGCTGTGATATGAGTCTACACAGAGACAAAAGGATTCTCTTACTTTTTATATGTGAATGTTGGTGGCCTTACATTAGAAATGAAGAATAGTGAAGACAAGAATATAGAGGTGGAAGACACATGAGTGATTGTTCTCCATCTTGTATTCTTTGGCTGGAAAATGGTATGTATGGAACTGGTTTTCTGATAATTACCTTCTAGAAATTATATTTAGAAAGGCCACAAGAGCTAATACATACTTGATCTAGTAAGTAGTGTAGTTGTCACTGAGACGTATTGAAGTAGTGTTTATTTCATGTCAGAAGCCTTCCACAATTTGGAAGCGGTGATAACTGATACATTGGATGGTTTAAAAAAAAGTCCTGTAAGTAAAAAAATAGAATTATACAAGAGGTAAATATGAGGTTTTCCTGTCACTAGGTGCATGCACAGACATTTTAAGGGCTATATGACACATGCAGGGAGACTGGGGAGGGAGGAGTTAAGAACATACCCATAAATTGAATTTGGGGACACCGTGAGATATGTGCCAGCTGTTCATTGCCAAGCCAGTAATTATGCAACATGTCTGTTTAATCTTCAGGGTGCTGTGGAGCAGCTTCCATCTGCAAGTCGTCCGCTACTTATGCTGCTTCCACATCAATGATGGCTATGCAACTATTAGTATTGAAAGTAAGGGCAGCAGCTGCATAATGGGCATCAGATGGATGCATACATTCTCCAGCAGGAAGCAAGCACGGACAGCAAAACAAGCTGTTGATGGTGTCTGATCAGACCTCTCTGCAATATTTCAAGAGAGATCCTTTTTCTGGACAGTAGTGAATACACTCAGATACTGCTTCTTTGCCATTTCAACTCTTGGTGTTTCACTTCCATTTGTTTTCTACACCGTTAATGCGCATGCACAAAAATATCTTATGAGGCTGAACTTCTCAGTGAGTTCAATTTTAATAGAAGCCTGTAAAGCACTTAATGAAGACAAGGTGTCCTTTCTGAAGGAAAATGCTTTAAAAAAATCATTCAGAGAATCTAATTGCACAGAGTACATAACACAGAACCACTACATCACCTGTGCCCTCTCAGCTGAGGAGGCTGTGTTCCTTGTTGCCTACATCATGACACTGCACGAAGAGTTCAAGACCTTCAAGTGGCTCTTCAGGGAGCTGTACATGTCCCAAAATGTCTATTGCGTCCACGTGGATGCCAAGTCACCATTTCTCTTCTGGTGGGTGCTGCAGCACCTGATGGGCTGCTTCGCCAATACCTTTCTCGCTTCCCAGGCAGAAGGGAAGGTCTACATCAGCATCTCCCAGCGGTGGGCTGACCTTCACTGCATGAGAGACCTTCTGGCCTTGTCCGTGCCCTGCAGTGGTAGAACAGGGGGGAATGGCTTTAAATTTAAAAAGGGTAGGTTTAGACTAGATATAAGGAAGAAATTCTTTACTGTGGTGGTGGTGTGGCAAAGGAACAGGCTGCCCAGAGAAGTGGTGAATGGCCCATCCCTGAAAGTGTTCCAGGCCAGGTGGGATGGAACTTTGAACAACCTGGTCTAGTGGGAGGTGTCCCTGCCCATAGCAGAGGGGTTGGAACTAGATGATCTTTAACATCCTTTCCAACCCAAACTATTCTATGATTCTGTGCACATGCACGTACGCACATAGAAGTACATAACTGAGGTTGATTTTGGCAAAGCCTAGATGAAAAATTTAATCAGATCATAACTGATATAAAAGGTTGATCTAACAAATAAGCTTGCTGGCCCTTTTTGAACATGGAGGAAGAGGTGACTGTGCTGTGCAGAATGTGAATTACCATTCCACATCTGAGCAGGAAAATGCCTGGGGATCTAAGTTCAAACAGAAATCCTTGGACATTTAAGCTGATTCAAGCCTTTTACTTATAAAATCTGAGATGATCAAAAGAGAGGTAATAAAGATTATGTATTTTAATCTATGTAAACATTGTAGTGAAGTTTTTTACCAGATGTTCATTTTTCTGGGAGAAATTTTATTTTTAACAAATTGAAATCAATTCCTCTTTCCTTATTATTCCAGCACAAGAAAATCTGAGTTCAGGCTAGAGTCGAATTCTAGTCTTCACATGCTTTTCTATGGGACCAAAAACACGCACACACACATACCAGCTCTCCTGTAACAACTGCAAAAAATCCACATCCTCATAACTACTGCCTAAACTCTGTTGTACAAGGTCAAGGATTTGTGCAGAGAAACAGAATCAGAGACAGTATTTTCACCTTTACTGTATGTATATACAGTTACTTTTACCTTGTTCACATGACTGAGAAAGGGTTGGATGATGCACAGGACTTCACCCCCCTGCCCGTTACTTTTAGAAGCACCTGGTAAGACTCCACTGCTCCTGACTCCCTAGCGCTTCACAGCAGCCCAAAGCAGGGATATGAGGAATGGAAGCACAGGCAAATTTCTTCTTCTGTCTTTTTCTTTCTTTCCACCCTCTTCCTACTGTAACTTATTGCATAACTCTATGAGAATAGTGCTTGCTCTTCTGATAACTATATTTTACAACTGGCATGCACAAGAAGCACAAATGATTACTGATCAAGATATTTGTAGTATAATCATCAGCATATATTATTTGTAGCTAGCTGACTTTTCCTAGAAGCTGGTTGCTGTGATCTTACTACAATCCATTGCCTCAGAAGCAATAAACCTGGGACCAGATATGTTTTCCAGAGACAGAAAGCTTTAGGTGGTTGCCATTTGTTGTACTGCACTGTGTAGCTTACATAGGCTGCATATTTCATAGTTGTTTTCACAATAATCACCATTTGTTTTCCAATGTTGCTCATTGGCAAAACAATTTTTTGAGGTTGTTCTCTTTGCATCAGAAAGATGCAGCATTTCCACAGCATGTATGGTTTTCTCCTCTTCCTTGTTTTCCTCGCCATCACATTAGATTGCCTGGACAAAACTGGCCATCTTGCTCTGACAGATGTGCTCAAGGACTGTGGTTGCCCAGGATTTTGAATCCAAACTTATAAGCCTAACACTCACCAGAACATATCCAAGTCAGATCCAGATCGCTGAGTGACTTTCGGGTGAGAAATCATCCCTCTCAGTGCATGGGGTGTTAGCCTGGAACTCAGTTCCAGGCTCTAACAAAAAAACTCCTATCCGAGTTTGACCAAGCCACTTCTTTAACTTTTCAGGCATATCAAAGGGAGGTAATGGTGTCGGGCAGTGGTCCAGCTGTTAGAACAAAATGTTGGAGGCCACCAGGCAAGCAGAGAAGTCATTTAAGGACCAGTTTGGATGGATAAGTGTATCATGAAAGAACTAAACCAGAGATATTTGTAGTTTCAGATAGACATGATAATCTCAGTTCAGATAAAAGATAAAAAAAACTGGCCCCCAAATCTTAAAACAGCATACTTACTACAATTAAGACCAAGACTTTTTCTTACCCCCTTAAAGGCTAAAGACTTTCAATTCCTATAACAGTCTTAACTTCTCCTTGGTATTTATCTCAGGCCATTTATCTCCCGCATCATTCCTGCATGACAGAAGGTTCTTTAAAGTCACTTTTCAGAAAAGAAATAGAATTATGGGGAAATTAAGAGAAAGTATTTTCAAGGTATGTAGGTCTGAAGTGTCTGGCCCTAAATTACTTTCCCCAGGTCTCACAAGGAGCATGTACCACCACAATGCAGGGTAACAGCCACATCCCAGGCTAGCAGTGTTACCCCTCTCTGCTCATATAAAGCAGAAAGTAGGTTCTGATGGTGCTGGGAGAGGTGTGAATCCACAGTCCCTGATATTGAGTACCTCAGGGTAACTTTACTGAATTCTTTTCCAAGCCAAAGTCCTGTCTTCACTTCCATGCAATAATGTCACAGCATAGGCATGAGCTGGGATACAGGCAGTCATAGGTGATAATAATCCCTCAGGGTATGCATCGATGTGTACATTGAGATACACCTATGCTGGTCACTAGCAATTCACACATTGTTCAAGTGGGAAAATTAAGGTCACAAGAAGTGAGAGAACCACTTCTCATTCAGAAACACCAACACAGTTTTACAAGGGAGATCAGTGCTATTATTCTCCATTCACAAAAGCAGGCAGAAAAGAGTGAAATGATATTCCCAGATATTCTTAAAGCAGACCATGGGAAAAGCCACTACTGAAACACTGACACCTGACTCCCAGTCTAATGCACTGGATTAAACTGTTTTTTCAGAACAGGCTCACCTGCGGAACAACAGTGTGTGATTACACTGTTGCTTCTGCTCTCTTTACTAAGAGTGAGTGTACACAAGATGGCTGAGCACTAGAAGCTCTTTGTTGCCAAAATAGACCCGTTCTGGAGTCCTTCTTGACAGCTTCTTGGCAAGTTGGCCTCTGTCCTCTCTGCCCTGTTACAAAGAGACCAGAACTGTTACTGCAGCCTGGGACACATACCCAAGGGATTGTCTCTTACCTGCTTTAATAGGGTATGTGCAACAGCTAATGCTGTTGTGGTGGGGACAACTTAATCTGTTTTCCAGTGTTCCCCTTTCCTATTGCTTTCATTCCCTGATGATAAACGTAAGAGATAGCAGGTTCTGGCACTCATCCAGGATCCTTGTTCCTGGATACCACAAAAAAACCCTTCATGAGAACACTCACACCCAGACACACTGATTTTTCCATCTCACCCGAAGCCCAGCATCAATAACTTCATTCCACTATTCATATCTCTGACTCAGATACACATATGGCAGGGAAGTATGGGAACACACTAGGCTACTGGGGGATCACTTTTCTGAGCCATCTGTCTCAGTTTTGCAGCAATGCAATGAGTATTACCAATCCAAATATAGGAGTTGTTGAGCACTTAGCAATCCCCTCAGGCTATGAGCTGCAAGAGAAAGTTTGCGTGTAGCAACTGGCTGCCACAGAAATCACCCACTCACTCCCTGTCCTGTACGAGTGCCCAGGTATGTTCTGCCTACTGAGCAAGGCTGCAGATGCATCCTGCCATGCTAGAGCAGCCCTCCTGAGCTTCCATGAAAAGGCAGTAATTGCTCCTACAAGGAGAGCACAGTGGTTAGCAGCCGTGCCAGCCATTAGCCACAGAAATGCACCTGTCTTCCCTGCTTTTGTTCTGGCTGTCACAAAATTCACCTAGACACCTGTGGACAGTATGGTTCCACCTCTGAGATGTGCCTTGGTCATTAACACCTCTCCATAGAGATCATGAGTGGCACTTGGCAGTCACTTGGTGTAAGGGAAGCTGGGAATGTGCAGGGAAAGTGCCAGAGCAGAACTGCTTTTATTTCTGGTTTCTGCAAGAAGCCTACAGAATGAGGACCGGCTATGGGCCATGTGCCCTGGAGGGAAAGGGAGCGGGAAAGGAGCACTGTGGCGCTGTTGCTCTTGTGCCAGACCAAAAGTGACATTCGGTACATGCCATGCCATCACTGCCTGATACAAAACTAGATGAACTTCTGCATCAGAGTGAATATGAGGTAATTGATTACTGGAGCGGGTAGCCCACAGAGTCCTGTGCAAGCCCACAAATCCAGACTGCTCTCTGATCTGAATGGGTAGGCACAGAACCACAGGGCAGCAGCTTTCTGTTGTGTCTGTTTAAATGCAAAGAATCAGACTCACCTCAGCTCTCTCCAAGCAGTATGAAGGTTGCTAATGTATTCATTACTTTTCTCAACTATCACAAAGGAATGAAAACAATGGATAGTTTTTTTTGTAAGTAAGTGGAATGTTAAACCGCTCCTAGACTTTGAAAGTATGCCTGCATCATCCTGACGGCAGCTCCTCAGTTAGGAGCTGAACAGTAGTTAGGAAAATAGGAAGAGTGGCCTACAGTACGTCTTGGGTAATGGCAGGCATGTGGCAGGTGATTCTTCGTGTCAAACCAGTATGATCTCAAGAGAGATGGGAGTTGTCCTTCACTGCAGTTTATCTGATGCAGTAGCTTTACTTCCAAACTAGAGCTGTTAGCTCTCAAGGCACAACTTGTTCACATGCCTTGTACGTGGGTGTGAGATAAAAGAGAAATACCAGAAAATTCTGAGTAGCACTGCTAGCATATTAATCAATTACATTAGCCATTTCCTTATTTTTAATTTTTTACATGGCTATTTACTTGTACAGACAGATCTGGGGGGGTTTTCAGACACTTTAGCTTGCACCAAGCTTCTCACCACAACAACTTAATCATTTAAAACCATTTTGGTACCTCTCCATCCCACTGTTGTTTACAGACATGGGGTCTTGGAACAACCTTCTCCACAATACATACATCATACACTAATGTGGTTCTGTTCCACCTGGTATAATTGTTAATTTTCCTTAGCTTAATCCCCACCCTTCAAAAGTCAGACAGAGAGAGACACAGAAGTTTTTTAATATGATTCCAGACAGTGATGTTAGTTGAATAAGCCACGCTCTAGAAAAAAAGTATTTTGTACCTATGTCTGCATCATTACTCATATAACTAATCCTCATTCTTTTGTTCATATTCTCCATTATTTTAATGAAACTTCCTGATTGAGCAAGAAGTTCTCATAGGAATAAAGCATTAAAAAACCAGGGATTTTCCTGTGACTATTATTGAGTCTCATGCCCACAAAGCTGTTGCAATCTCATCATCAAAACCTTCCTCTTTTGAAAAACCTGCTCAAGGGAGGGTTTTGCAACACCATCTCAGCAATCACAAAAACACCTTCTTCATGGCAGAATTATCTGAAAAATTACTCTTGTCCTTTACCCACCATTCAGATATTATAGTTCATCTGAGAAGATATAACTTAAAATAGGGTTTAGTCTCTATGCAATCCACAGTCACCAGAATTTAAATACTGAAAAGGAGCAATACTTTTCTTCACAATCAATTTTTTGCTTCTCACTAAAACAGCACTTAGTGATGATGGGATAAGGAAGGGTATGTTTTCAAGAAGTCTTTTTGGAAAGCCGTAGTTACTAAATGAACTTGGGCTCCCTCACTTGATTTTCCTTTATCTTTTCAACTATCAGGCATTGGTTTAAGAGGCCTCAAAGAGCACAACTCCTTGGAGAGCAGAATTAGATGAGACTCATTTAAGGAAATTTTTTTCTTTCTAAATACCGACATCAGGGAGTGTCTGTGATAACTCATGCATGTAACCAACAAAACATCAGTCCAGATGCAGTAATAGAGACTTTTTTTGACATTCCCAGATGCTGAATTGCCAACAGCCCTCATATTTTTTAGGGAGAAACTCCATTCCGGTCACCTGAAACTGTCCCCTCCTTTCACCTACGAGCAAATTCATCTGACCACACCTAAAGCTATGTTACACATGCTGAGAGACAAACCTTGCTGCCAGCACACTGCCTGGGCAGCCAGGGTGGAAATCGGCAGAACCATGCCTGAACAGGTGCTGGGGTGGGCACTGGCAGTTCCTGAAGAGCAGCTCTCCCATTGGCTGTCCTCAGCACCCAGTGTGTCCCCACAGGTCCAGTTCACTCCCACTGTGGGAAGCAGGTGTTTCCTGAACCTCTCTCTAGAATTCAGCTCCTCTGATACAGGACTGCAACTCTCCCAAAGCACTAGAATCAATATCAGCTCAGAAAGACTACCTCCAAAACATACTAAATGAAGCTACTAGAACTGAGACCATATCCTTATTATCCGTCAGATGATTCAACATGCGAGGTGAAGTTTACCTCTCTTATGACTATCAACAGCCTAACAGCACAAGCAGGTGACATACATTGCCTTAATTCAGAGCACTGTGTTTTAAATAAGCTTCTTTCTTTTCCCTGAGTTTTAGTTCCTTCTCTTCAGGTTCTGAGGTCTGCTTTAAAGCTTGACAATCTTGAGCTTATTCTAGTTAAACCTTCACCCCTCCACACACATTTTTGCATTTGCACACCCACTGAAATGAAAATTTATGATGGCGAAATACAAACTTGAGCCTTTACACATTTTTAAGGAGGGGTCTTGGGTTTTGTTTTCTCCATTGTTGCAATTCACCTTGAAAGAAAATCTTTTCTTCTGAGGAGTCCCCCCTACCTTTACCAACCACTTCCCTTCCAAGGACAGATGAGATAACTTGTGTTACTGGACAAACAAGAAAACAGACAAACCAGAATTTCAGAGCAAAATGTTCTTGCATGCTGTCTTATGAGCTCAGTCAGACAAATTCTTGTTGCTGTACAGGGTCAAGAGGTGACAATTTCCATCCTACTCACAATTGCTCATCAGCTTCTCACCATCTTCTTAAACACTGATGGCTGAACCAGCTTTGGGCAGTGGGGAGACTGCACAGGGATGGGGCCAGGCACAACACCTCGGGGCTGGTCACCCTCCAGATGTGTGCAAGCTACTCCTGCCACACAACCTGACCATCTACCTTGGATCCATGTACATGGCTGTCACTTGACCCTTTGTGGAGTTTGTGCTCTAGGACCAGCACACCCTCGATCTGCTGGTGTTGTCTGGGGACAACTACAGCCCTGATGTAGTGATGCTCAACAGGATCCCAGATAGGAAATCAAATCTAGATTGAGCAGAGATATCTGCCCCCCTCACCTACTGCCCCAGCACCTGCCACCACTTGGACCTTATGTGGTGGCCATCACGGGCTCACCATGGAGGTGTTTCCAGCTGTGGTTCTTGGCAGTGCCCACCAGCACGTTGTCATCACTCCTGTTGTTTCACACGGAGAAACACCCAGGCTGGTGACAGCCCATTTTGGCAGCACTAGTGGCAAGCAAGCAAGGCATGCTGAGCCTGCTTGATTTTGATGTCTGGGACTTTTATCCATTTGTCTGAGCTGTCTTCTTGGGGAAACAGCACCCATAACTGGGCAGAGAGGTCCAAGGGGTGGTGGATTTTGCAGTGTGATGGGTTCAGGGACATTGCATGCCTTCCCGCTCAGCAGCAGCTACCCCACCCCATGAAGAACTAGGGATGCAGCTTGGCATTCACTTGGCTTCCACCCTCTTTGGCCATACTGTCTCACTAGTACCACGTGTACTTCCTTGTACCGTCTTGCTTCTCCAAAACCACTAAAGGGGTTTGGGAATTTCCAGTCCCTCACACACTGGTGGGCTGGATACCTTCACTCAGAATAAGGGTATGCACTTGCCCACCTCAAGCCCTGTATGTTTCCCAAACATAAATACATGGCCCCAAAGCCCAGCAAAAGTTACTTGCAGATTAATATTCCCAAGGATGGGAATATTTCAGGAAGATTTCTAAAGAACAGAGTCCTGTGCACCAGCTTGTAAAGTGCAGGAAAAAAGGTTGGAACAGTTAGTGGCATAGAAGTGTAAAGAAATTGTCCCTTCGCCTAGAGTGAAATGCCAAAGTGGAAGCACAGGCTGCTTCAGGGGGCTGGTGGAGATTAGCCCACTGGCAGCTAGGTTTTAACTGATTCATTGATTTGACTCTGGAATCACAGTTATGGGACTTGGAAGGTCAAGGCAAATCAGGCAGCCTTTTATGCTGCAAGATTTCCAGCCTAATATCGGCTTATGTGCATGTGTAAGAGAAATGTGGATGCAGTGGGTAATATTGTGTAAACTGTCTATGTTTGTCTTCATAATCTATGGTAGTGATGCTTGGAGGAAAGGTAGTGGGCTGTCAATGCTTGCAGATCAGCTTGCACTGGAATTGCAATGGCAAAAAAACAGGAAAGGTTTAGAGGAGAAGCAGGTTGTGTTGCCTTAATCCTGTGAATGAGGTCTAGGCTCCGAAACAGTGTTTTTTCTACTTCCAAACCTCCATCATTAAGAAAAGATATGAAATTAAAGGCATCTGAGGGGCTGACCTGTCTTCCTTGTTGCTGTCTTCACACTCGAGCAATGCAGTGATGATGGTGGCTGTTCTTAAGACCCAAAGGCAGCAAACTTGTTTCAAGGGCAGTGTTCAGTATTGTTGCCCATGAGGCAGCTCTCCCTGCTCCTGGTTTTCAGGGCAAAAACTCTGCTGAACTCGATGGAATGAGAGATGAGAGCTGGACAAGAGTAGAGTGAGCAACATATGCCAAAATTTAATTTAAGTTTGATCATCAGCACCACTTCTCAGACAAACTGTATTTATAAGAAGAGGACCCAGAAAAGCTTCTGAACCTGAATTCAGTCATTCAAGCAAATATTTGAAGGAAAATGTTGTAAAATCATTTTTTTAAACCTGTATTGAGCTACACTTCCCCCCACTTTTTAATTAACATACAAAAATGCCTAGTTTGCTCAATTTGGGAGGTGTTGAATAGTGTGAAGTCAGTAGTTTTGTATTCCTGGAAGGCAGTGTCTTCCAGTATTTTTGTGAATGTCTTGGGGTAGTTCCTGTTTTGTCAGATATCCTTCTGCTTTGCCATTGTGTCAGCACTTTCCAAGACTTTCCACACACAACATTTACTGCCATCTGTTATGAATAGGTTTTTAGTTTGGGATAGTAATGCATGTCCCAGGTCATTTAAAGCATTTATCTCCTGCTATCACTGCTGGGTTTTGTCTTTTATAAAGAGTTATCTTTAGCTTAATGCTTTCTGTTAAAAAGTAATATTTTCTGTATTTTCCCCAGGACAAACCCCCACTTTTTGGCTTGTTATTTTATTTGATAAACCCAATATAGAGAGGGGATGAAATAAAGTAACAAAATTCTGGTTATAGCTGCAGCATACCTCTGTTTATGGCAACAGCCATATTATTTTTTGCTGTGCCATAAACATAAACTCATGAGAGGGGGTTTTTTTGGATGTTCTGTAGATGCAGCTTGGGTTGGCTTGTCTCCCACTGTCTGTAAATTTCACCTTCCACTTAACACTTGGAGGCCAAAATATGAGAGATCCAAAAGGAGACACAAGGGCAAAGCTGCTCTTGTAACTTTGCATTTTTGTTATTTTTAACGGGCTGTTTTCCACCCACAACTTTTGTCTTGCTACATTGTCATTGCTATCTTTTTCTATAAAGATAAAAACACAGCCATGCATCCTTGGAACTTTTTGTGCCTAAAAGACAAATGTGCAGATAAGGTACTGAATAACAGTCAACGAGATTTTAAACACAGGAATACAATTGCTGGGTATATGTACAGATACTGTTTTGTCAAAGATACTGATGTTTACTGCAGAGAATTAAAGGAAAATTACTAGAAATGGAATAAAGATGCTGCATTTCCCAGATTTCACCTGTTCTTTAAATATCTGTTGGGACAAGGTTTGTAAGAGAAAATAGCATCTTTTAAGAGATTAATGTGTGTGGTCAGTAAAATCAGGATTTCAGGCACAGCAGCTTTTCTCCACATCTGAAAAACAGGAGCTTGCATATGTCTTACTCGGACAACTAACAGAACTGGAAAAAATTTTAAAAAATGAATTACATGGAGATTTCATCCCACCATTGTCCTTAGGTTGTGTAGTGGGTTGACCCTGGTTGGATGTCAGGTACTCCCTAAATCCACTGTCCCGCTCCCCTCTGCAACTGGACAGAGGAGAGAAAATATAATAAAGGGTTCATGAGTTGAGGTAAGGACTGGAAGAGATCCCATACCGCTTATCATCACTGGCAAGACAGACTCAAAGTGGGGATATTAATTAAATTTATTGCTACCAGAATCAGAGCAGGAGAACGAGAAGTAAAATAAATCTTAAAAACATACTCCCTCACCCCTCCTTCCTTTCCAAGTTCTATCTCCTCCTGGGTAATGGGGGTTACAGTCAGTTGTTTTCTGCTTCTGCTCAGAGAGAGGAGTCCTTCCCCTGCTTCCCATGTGGTCCCTCCCACAGGATACAGTCCTTCATGAACTTCTCCAGTGGGCAACAGTTCTTCACAAACTGCTGCAACGTGGGTCACTTTTCCATGGGGTGCAGTCCTTCAGGCACAGGCTGCTCTGGCATGGGTCCCAGATAAGGCCACAAGTCCCACCAGGAAAACTAACTCCAGCATGGGTTCCTATCTCCACAGGTCAGCAGGTCCCTGACAGAAACCTGCTCCAGCAGGGGCCTCCCATGGGGTCACAGCCTCCTTTGGGCATCTACCTGCTCCTGCATGGGTCTGCTCCACAGGTTGCAGGTGGATCTCTGCACCTCTGTGGTCCTCCACGGACTGCACGGGGACTGCTGCTCCACCATGGTCTGCACCACGGACTGCAGGGGAGTCTCAGCTCTGACACCTGGAGCACCTTCTTCCCCGTCTTTCTCCACTGACCTTGATGTCTGCAGAGTTGTTCACGTTGACACTCCTCTCTTCTCTGGCTGCAATTTTCATCTGCCCAATAACTTTTTTTTACTTCTTAAATATGTTATCACAGATATGTTACTATCATTCTTGATTGGCTCAGCCTTGGCCAGAGGCAGGTCCATCCTGGAGCTGGTTGGCCTTGGCTCTACTGGACATGAGGGAAGCTTCTGGCAGTTTCTCACCCCTTTAGCCCCCCCCTACCAAAACCTGGCCATGCAAACCCAATACAATTGTCATGTGTAAGGATACAGAGGGAGAAGATGGAAAGTGGGGAAGATAAATATTTTCAGGGCTGAAAGAGCAGTAACTAAGCTTTGGCAACAACACAGCAATTCTGTGGCATATTTTGATGTGGCATAAGTCTTCTTCCCAAGTTTACTCCCTTTCATTTCACATCGTGGTTAATACAAACACTTAACCTTCAGGTTCGCTTCATCACAGCCCTACTTTTATTTTGCAGTCATAGCCACTAGAGGGAGGTCACACAATGTCTGAGCAGATTTTCCCTTCCAAGTTTACATGAAATACACAAAATTTCAACAGACTAAACAAGCTGCAGGGAAAAAAGAAAAACAACAAATCAGTGCTTGAGAACATTTTAGGATGGCCAACAGAAGGTAGAAGTTATGCATATCGATCATCACATCCTGAAAAACAAAGCAAGGAAGCAAACCTATGAATGGTTATTCCTGAAGCTATTGTGGTTCTATTTACATAGCATGTTAGCAGCACTATTGAGTGACCTAGTCAGCTGCATGAAAGCAGTAAAAATTGAGATGCCTGACTCTAAGAAGATTGCGTGCTGCTCTTCTGCCTTTCTTCTGAGCAAGCAGTGATGGTTCGAAGAATTTTTAATTTAATGGCCTGTCTTCGCGAACGAAGATTTTGGGAAAGGTCTTTTACCTTTCAAGCCTGCGCAACGGATTTTTTTAGGTGAGACACAGCTTGCGCTGAACTGAGCCCACCCTTTAATCCTAAGGTTCATTTGCCGGGGCCAAGCAAGCTTGGACAATGGCAGTGAGGTCCTCAGGACGTAGGTTTGTTTAGAGTGACCTTCTCATAGATGGATGGCCTCACAGGGTTAATGAGTTCCATCTGCCCGGGGGACCTGGAATCGAACCTGGGTCGCAGCGGTGAGAGTGCTGCATCCTAACCACTAGGCCACCAGGGGTCCCCTGGCTTGAAGAATACCTCTTGACTAATAGCAATTTAACACCAACTTTATTAAAACATCATTAATTTCAGGGTCTTTTAGCAAACTGGAGCAGTTCAGAAACAACAACACATCACATCACATATAGATGTCCTGAAGCACAGCTGGTAACCTGCAGGCAAGGTTCTGAACAGGTAGGATCTGCCTCAGTCAGCTTATTCTGAGTTTATAGCTGCCAACACTTAATATTGCAGATCCCAGCAGAAAGGCATCAAAACTTTACCTCAAGAGCAGAACTTTGATGGAAAATCTGTTCAGTATTTTGAAGAGGAAAGAAGAGAGCCTTGCTATCTTGCTCTCATGGGGCAGCTGAAGAGAGAAGTATTTCACAGAAAGTAATTATTTTAAAAGGGGAGTTTTAGGAAGGTTGGGAGACTTAAGAACTTGAGAGGTCTGAAACGAGACTATCCCCTTCTTGCTCTATCAAGCCGAGTATCCCCCAAACTGAAACATCCCAAATAAAATGAAGGCATTCTCCCCATTTTGCGTGAATATTTAAAGTAGCCCAGAGTACGAACAAGTCATTGTTCAGACTCCACGGACAAATGGAAAAATATAAGCAATAAGATCAGCAGTTTGAAATTATGGATACAACAGTGTGTTGCACTCTGAACCTGAAGAAATACAGGTATTTTAAAAATGGGTTATATTACCTGTTTAAGTAAGAATACAGGAAAACATCAGAGATTTCTGTCCAGCTGTGAGTTGGTTGGTGTTTTTTTTCATTGGTTGGTTGGTTGGTGTTGTTTTTTTTTCTTTTTGGTTGGTTAGTTGTTTTGGTTTGGTTTGGTTGGGTTGGTTTCTGGTTTTGTTGCTGTTATTAAGAAAGAACATTATAGTCGATCACTGCAGAAGAGAGAAAAGAATGATTACTGGCAGCTGAGTTGAAGAAGTGCATCAAACCAATGAGACCTAACCATATTAGTGTTACTTTGAAATAGCAGTAAAAGACAGGGAAAGATGAAAACTGGAGGAGGTACACTCCCCTGCACAACAATGACAGCAGTGATTCAGTTCAGCAACTATAGCGTGCCTCCACAGAGAGAGTTTGGGCTCTGAGCAACCTGTATCTGTACCTTCTCAGTTTCCAGAGTTATGGCAAAGGAAAAAAAAAAGTAAACTCTTTCACAACGCTACTTGTAGCTGCCATTCTGAATCAGTATTAACAGAGATGCAAAGTTTTCAGTTCTGTTCAGTCATCACTGAGACACTGACTGGCATAGGGCATGCAAAGGACATGCTCTCTTTAATGGGATTTCCAAGCAAGTAAGATTTTCCACTGAAGTCAGTTTGACTTGCTTAGACAACCCACTGGATGCCTTTCTGCTTATTGAGCTCCTAAAGACTTTTACACATCGTGCCCAAGGAGCTGAAATCTCACATCGTAGGATGTAAGGTATGTGGAACTGCAGCCTTTTGACTCCCAGGACATTAGAACAAGCACAGAACAGGCTGTGTGGGGAGGCTGGGCAGTCTCCATCCTTGGAGGGGCTCAGGATCTCACTAAACAAGGCTCTGCAGCTATAACAACTACGTCTGCACAGGCTGTCATCACCTTGGGATTAGGATTCATGCTTATGAATGAAAATCATCAGTTTCCTTTCATCAACCTTTGTGCACTCCTAGCATCAAGGAGTTTTTTATATAACGTATGATGCAGCAGCTCCATGACTGTGCGAACTTCTGTGCCTGTTGCAGATATTGCAATGCTTTTCCTTCTTTTTCTAGCATCTCAGATATTCAACATATCAAAAATGAAAGAGAAAAACAGCATGCATTCCTCTTTTTTCACTCCTTATGTAAGGTAGGGGGTAAAGGACATTTGGAGGAGCTAGCACCTTCTGTCAGTCATAGAGGCATCACCATTGCTTCACGCCTTGCTTGCTATCATCTTGGCCTAGGACAAACCTTGGACTCATCATCAGGGTTTGTTTAACTGGTCTATTAATGAAAGCAGGTAGTCATGCAAGACGTGGAGTATCTGCTGTGTGGCTCTACAGCACAGTAGTTGCAATGGGGTGTATGGGCTGACAGGGCCAGTGCTTGCTAAGTCTCAAATTAAGTGGAACCTTCTCCTACAAAGTCTCCCATCTGTTAGATGTTAAACTTAGCTGAGAGTTTCTTCACAAGCTTTTACCTTCATAAGCTTATCTTCCTAAGACACTACTTCTTCAGGTGCAGTAAACACCCTCAGGTAGCTTGTTTTCCACCCCACGGCACAGAATAGTGAAATTAATAGGGGAGCTGAGACATTAGTTAGCTCCCAGGTCTTGATCCAAGCCAGCAGAAAGAGTGGCAGATAAACCAGTGCTCAGCATGGGGTAATGAGCAGGGCTGCAGCAGATAGAGACCCTGTGGCCAAGCACTCCCCAGAGCTGCTGGGATCAGCAGGACCTGCAGTTTCAGGCTTACATAACATATGTGGCTGCAGGTGTGCTGCTCCCCATTGCGAATAATTTGCAGGTTTCACATAATTTCCCTCAGCTGAACACATCCAAAGAGTTCCAAAAATCCCCCACCCCTAGGAAGATGTATGTTCTGTGTGTGCCTGCATCATCAGAGGCGCGCACAGCAGCCAAAAATGTCTGGCAGTGAGTGCCAGGTTGCAATGATTGTGAAAGAGTCCCTGGGAGCACAGCTGTGAGAGAGGGTCCGAGGAAAACAAGATGCAGCACTGTGCCTCTTCATGTTCCCTAGAGGGCTTGGGCCTCCTATTTCAAACCAGGTATCTGTGCAAATACTGTTCTAGGGCTCTGGTCTTGAGGCCCTGAACAAAATTCCCTGGCAGTGGGTCCAAAAGATGGATTTTTTTAAGAGAAGGGAGGACAAGTCTTATGCTGAGCTTGTGGCTTGATGTCTGGTGGCAACGCTGCAAAAGCCAGCCTTAAACCAGCAGGCTCACAGCCCTCCCGTTCCTAATCCTGCGGAATCCTGTCCGCGTCCGAGCTGTATCAATTCCTCTGCCAAAAGACCAAGCAGTAGTTGTGCCAGCCCAAAGGAAGAAGTAGCAGAGACAATCCCAGGACTAGGAGCCAGGCAGCTGCTCAAGTTGACTCTAGTGGGAAAAAAAAAAAAGGAAAAAAAAAAAAAAAGAGAGGCTTACTGAGGTATAAGGAGAGGCTTACTAAGGTATCCTTTTAACTTCACTTAAGGAATGAAAGTAATGTGGATGTGGACTCATAGAACTATAAAATCATAGAACTATAGAATGTTTTGGGTTGGAAAAGACCTCAGAGATCATCTAGTTCGAACCCCGCTGCCATGGGCAGGGATGCCATTCACTAGACCAGGTTACTCAGGACCCCATCCAACCTCACTTTGAACACTTCCAAGGATGGGGCATCCACAACTTCTCTGGGCAACCTGTTCCAGTGCCTCACCACCCTCTGAGTAAAGAATTTCTTCCCAACAGCTAATCTAAACCTATTCTTTTAGTGTAAATTCATTGCCCCTCATCCTGTCATTATCCACTCGTATAAAAAGTCCCTCTTCCACTTTTTTTAAAGCCCCTTTTAGGTACTTGAAGGCTGTTGTAAGGTCTCCCTTGAGCCTTCTCTTCTCCAGGCTGAACAACTCTGGCTGTCTCAGCTTGTCAAGTATGTGTTCATGTTTTTAGTTTTACCACTATTATGAAGCATCATCTTAGAGGTCATATAGTAGGCAATTAATATGGGTCCAACACTGGACCCCTCTCCTGCAAATGAATAACAGAAATGGTATAAAATAAAGGAAAGGTGATGCTGAATTTGCAGAGCAGAGTAAAATCCAAGCACACTTTAATGGGCTTGTGGTCTGGTTTGGTTTGCTCTCTTGCAATGTCCCATTCCTCTGTTAGAGTACACTGCCTTGTCCTTCAAACCTTGTCTCATTTAATTTGTGGGCACCACAGCTACCACAAACTCATCATTTTGGAATCCACAACTGCAAGACTGAAGCTTTGACGCCCATGAATAAATCATATGCCACAAGAGGTATAAAACTGAAGTAGCCAGTAGGATTGTCTTCTCACTGGCTTCTGAGTTAGTTGCTGGCTTCTAATTCAGTTAAAGCATCAAAGATTCTGATTTATGTGAGCTGTGAAGTCAGTAGTGACATCAGCAACACCAAACAATGAATTAAGATGCTGCAAACAGAATGGAGGATGGTGCCAAAATCTGCCTCTTGTTAGCACACACAGACTCAGAGGTCAAGACACTGTGTTACACCGTGACATGCAGGACACATTAACACCTTCACCGTCCACCAGGAACCAGCCTGTGATCATACAAATATCTAAGAAACATAACAACTTGACTTAAGGCTTAAAATAATTCTACTGGCATTACTCCACAGCAGGGGGGCACTTTTGCTGACTCTCTGGAAATCATTCTTAGTGGATTTGAACAAAAATGGATTTTCATTCCTGCAGATTCACAGTGCCACACTATAGCTATGGCACTGCTTTCCGTCTCCTTCCTCTCCCCACTCCAGAGAAATCAGGGAAGATTCAGACCTTTGCTAACAGAGGGTCATCCAAGAAAAGGTCTTTGCCTAGCAAATCCTGCTGGCTCATGGCTGGTGACTGCCAGCAGGAATTCTAAGGTGACATAGTGGTGGTTTGCTAGGCAAGCATGAAGGTTCACTCATAGGAATGATAAACAACTGGCTGCCATACGAATGTCATTTTTGGGAGAGGCACCTGAAGAGGCTGGAAATAGGCATTAGAAATAGGACTAGAAATAGGCACTCAAGGCAAAACAATGGCATCAAGTAGGTAACACTTAAACCTTTCTATCTGATTTGATTAGGTACTTCAAAGCAAAAGCAGAGGTCCTGCATCAAACAAAGGAGCCAGCCTGGTTTTGATCAGTAATTCATTAGCTCTGTTGGTTAGATGCTTCAGGTCAGGTAATGGCACAGAAATGCAAATCGAGTTGTCACCACAAAAGACTGCAAATCATAGAATCATAGAATCAGCCAGGTTGGAAAGGACCTCCGATATCATCAAGTCCAACCCTTGATCCACTACCACCGTGGTTATTAGACCATGGCACAAAGTGCCACATCCAGTCTCATCTTAAAAACCTCCAGGGACAGAGAGCCCACCACTTCCCTGGTCAGACCATTCCAATACCTGACTACCCTTTCTGTAAAGAATTTCGTCCTAATATCCAACCTAAACCTTCTCTGGCAGAGCTTAAGAGTATGCCCTCTTATCTTACTGATAGTTGCCTGGGAGCAAAACTACTGCAAATGTGGTCCATAGTCTTCAGCGTTTTCCAGGCACGGAGCTCTGAGTGAGGGGGACCAGAGAACACAAGGAAGAGGACAACAGAAAAAACAGAGAAAGCCTTAGGACAAAAATGGGGAAACCGCTGGTTTGCCACGGAGCCACTGATCTGTAATAGGTGGCCCTTTTTGGTTTTGTTTTGGGTTTCTGGTTTGCTTTGTTTCTTTTTGTATGTGTGTGTGTTTGGTTTGTATTGGGCTTTTTTGTTTGTTTAGTGAAAGCCTGACAACCATATTAACTTTCTTTTGTTGAAATCCATTTGTACTAGTCTCATAACCATTCATATATAACAGAACAAAGTTCTACCCTGCACACCTCTTCTTCAGAGTCTGTTATGGAAGGAAAAGTTCATTGTCTTGTGAAGGAATTGGTCTTACTATAGTTTACTGTGTGCAAGCTTCAAATCTTCTGGTTTTTTCCTTCCTTGCAAATCTATCCAGGCCCAAGCATAGCTACTATCAGTAGTGCAGTCTTGGAAAAAAGAAAAATAAAGCAGAAAGCATGATCAACAGATCATTTATGTTGTCTACACAAGGCAGGACTTGAAACTTGCCAAGTTCGGTAAGTCTTTGGGTACATGTTAATGAATAAGCCCTGCCAGAGGTCAGAAGGTGATTTGCCTCTTGTGTCAGGTGGGCCTCATGATATATTCCTTTCTGTAAAATACATACAAGATCTTGTCACAAGCACAAACCACAGTGGTCAGTTCTCAATGCACATCTGGGAAAAAAGGAGGCAGAGATCAGCTGAGAAATTGGCACAAATTTCACAGTGCTTGTGTCACACAGAATCATGGACCAAGAGAGGTTGAAAAGGACCTCTGGAGCACACCAAGTCCAACCTCCCTTTCTCAAAGCATTGTCAGGGCTGTGTCCAGCTTGGAGTGGAATATCTCCATGGATGGAGACTGCACAGCCTGCCTGAGTGCCTCTTCCGGTGTTTGGCCACCTTCATAATGAAAATGATTCTACCTACGTTTGAATGAAATTTCCTGTATTTCAACTTGTGCCCATTACCCCTTGTCCTGTTAGTGGGTACCACTGAGAAGACCCTGGCTTCACCTGCTTTACCCTTCCCCATTAGATAATTATCTGGATCAATAAGATGCCTCTGAGCTACTTCTCATGCAGACTGAACAGTTCCAGCTCTCTCAGACACTTCGTGTATCAAAGATGTTCCAAGCCCTTAATCATCTTCATAGACCTTTGCTGGATCTGCTTCAGTATGTCCAAGTCTGCCTTGCACCAGTGAGCCTAGAACTGCACCCAAGATTCCAGCTATGTCTCACCATAGAGCAGAGGGGAAGGATCACCTTTCTCGACTGCCTAATGCAGCTCAGGGTGCTGTCTATCACCTTTGCTGCAAGACCATGCTGCTGTGTCATGGGGAACTTCTTGTGAAACTCTGGGATTTCCAAGACCTTTCCTGCAAAGCTGCTCTCCAGCCTCTCAGTCCCAGGCACCTCTGCAGATCCAGACTGGGAGAGTTGCACTCTCCTTCAGGAACTAGGAGGGTCTTGATACCAAGACCCTCAAGATTTAAATAGGGGTTTAAGTGAAACTTTGCAAATTTTTGGTTTGTTTTGTTAATTAGTAGCTGTAGCTGGACAGTTATGATTAAGCAATTGCATTTGAGCATCATACGCTTAGCTAATCTTTTGTTTTAAGGACAAGAGAAGACAATGCTAAGATGAATGGGCTGTCTGGACGAGAGCCACCAGGAGTGAAGTCAGTAGAATGGAGCAGTAACTAGGGGAAAGGTAAAATCTGGCAATAGGCAGTCACAACCACCAACTCATTGAACACCCACTTTAAATAGACCCTAGACTCATAAGGAGAGAAGAACTGCACCTATAGAGCGATTAGCATGAGAAGCGAGAGATACAATTAGCAAATAAGGGGTTGAGTCCTAATTAATCAAAAAATTATGTCATTTGTAACCAATGAATGCTCCTGCTTTAGGTTGTTAAAATGTATAAATAGTGTAATTGGTTTGTTAAACTGTATAAATAGTGTAAAGTTTTGATGGTTGGTGGGTAACCCTTTTGTGGGTTACCACCCAGCTCCCTACTTTGCACAGACCAGGATAAAAACCGGAAGTACCTCACCTCAGCGTATGAGTTAGTGCTGTGCATCAGATAACAAGCCTGCATTCAGACTGCATCTAGTGCAGTGCTTGGGAGCCTGTTCCACATTGTGCTGGGGTTTGTGACCTGCAGCACATCACCACCATCACTCTGCTTGTGCATGGCATCCTCAGCAGTTTCCAAGGAATCCAGATGCCTTCTTTTGATGTCTGTATTGGGCTTACAGGGCAAGGTTGTGGTAGCAGGAGGGCTACAGGTGTGGCTTCTGTGAGAAGACACCAGGAGCTGCCCTCATGTTGGGCAGAGTCATGGAGGGCTAAGACGGACCTGCTGCTGGCCAAGGCTGAGCTCATCATAGCACTGGTGATAACATGTTTAAGAGTGGGAAAGAACTTACTGCACAACAGCAACTGCAGCTGGAGAGAGGACTGAGAACATTTGAGAGGAACAGCCCTGCAGACTCCAAGGTCGGCAAAGAAGGAAGGGGAGGAAGTGTTCCAGGTGCCAGAGCAGAGATTCCTCTGAAAGCCCTTGGTGATGACCATGGTGAGGAAGGCTAATCGCTGCAGCCCATGGAGGTCCACGGTGGAGCAGATATTCCACCTGCAGCCCATGGAGGAGTCCACACCAGAGTAGGTGGATGTTCCCTGGTGGAAGCTGCAGCCCCTGGAGAGAGAAGCCCACAGCAGAGCAGGTTTGCTGGCAGGACTTGTGACCATGTAGAGGACCCATACTGGAGCAGCCTGTTCCTAAAGGACTGCACCCCGTGGAAAGGACCCACGCTGGAGCAGTTTCTGCAGGACCGTCTTCCGTGGGAGGGGCACGGTAAGAAGCAGGGGCACGGTAAGAGAGCGAGGAGGAATGAGCAGCGCAGAAGAGGCGCTATGGACTGGCTGCAGCCGCCGCTCCCCATTCTCTGGCAGTCCGGAGTGGTGTCAGCTGAGCCTGGGAAGAAGAGCGCCATGGGTGGGTTTTTGCTTTATTTCTGACTTTCCTACCGTGTTGTTAACTGGCAGTCAACTAGGTAAAACCTCCCGAAGCCTGACCGGTGCGAGCGCCTCCTCCCCGGGTGCTCGTCACGGCCGGCGGGCGGGACCTCCGGGGGAGGCGGTGCCGCGGCGGGGAGGGAGGGTGGAGAGGAGGGAGAGAGAGCGACCCAAGGTCGGTGTGGCTCTGCCCGCGGCTCCGCTGTGCCCGCAAATGGAATACGACTGGCTGGGCTTCGGCTACGCGGCGCTGGTGGCGGCGGGCGGCGTCGTCGGCTACGCCAAGGCAGGTGGGTGCCGGGGCTGTCCCGGCCAGGCCCGCGGCAGCCGGGGCTGCGGGGGCGCTCAGCCGCAGGTCCCGGCCCGCTGCCGGCAGTGACCCGCAAACCCCGCTAAGTCCTCAGTGCTTGCTGAGGCCTGCAAAGTATCTTTAAAGACAACCCCAACCCAGTCCAGTGTCCTCTGTTTAGGTTGTTTTTGTGGATTAACAAATAACGGGAACCCACGGGTGCCTTTCTTTAGTGTGCAGACTGACTTTGTATGTGTTCTTTCACTGACTGCTTTATATTTATTTTTATTCAAGGCAGCGTCCCTTCGCTAGCTGCTGGTCTTCTGTTTGGTGGCTTAGCGGGACTAGGCGCTTACCAGCAGTCCAAAGATCCAAAGAATGTGTGGCTTTCCCTCGGTAAGTTTGCTCAGCACCCGAGTACTGGGCGTTACCGGTAGCGGTGGGAACAGTAACCTTTTTTTTTTTTTAGTGTGTTTCATCTGACTTGTGCCCATTTATCTGTACAAATGTAAGTAGTGGCAGGACAGGACTTTCTGGCTCTATTTGTGTACCAAGCACAGTACTTGGTTCTAAAACCTGGGCTGTCCTGTTTGAAGCCAGAGTTGGTGAGAAATACCTATCTTCTCTGCCAGATTAGACACTGTATTAACTAATGAAAACATGCATGGAAAACGTTCAGTTGTGAAGCAGCATTTTTAGCCTGTGGTCATGGAATAAGCACTATTTTTGCAATAGTGACAGCACTGTGACAAGTGGTATGCGGCCTTATGGAATCTTGATTTGCACAAGCATGTCAGAAGAGCATGTATCATACACTGTGGAGGAAACAGTCTGAAGTATGTAAAAGGAGGCGATGATCTGTTCTGCTTGCTTACAGTAGAATGTACAAGAAGCTATGGGCATATCTTGCCAATAGCTCTTCAGGTGAAGGAGAAAATGACCGTGGAGAGTGTTATGAAGCACAACAGAACAGGTGAACCTCAGGGACTTCCAGTGCTGCAGGACTGTAATACCTGGCTAAACTACTATCGGGAATTGATCTTGCCTTTGGGCACTAGGGTATTCTAGATAACCTCCTGAGGTTTCCTCTAGTTCTGTAACTACTCCACTGTGTTACTAGTGTTGTGATACTATAGCTTTACAGTGATTTAAGACTGTTTTAACCCAATAGGACTAATGTGCTGAAAGGCTCTATGAAGCCACTGGTAGATGCTGCACAGGACCAAACTGCCTCATCAGTAGGGAATGACATGTAAAATGCAGGTCAATATGAAACAAAATTTCCATTTGTGAACTGTCTCTGGCATGACATGGGAGTGGCTGTGCATGGCTGTGCATCTCTGGCACAAGTTTTTAGTCAGTGTCATGGAAGAAGGATGAGCAGCTTTCGTGTATCCTGATGTGGTGCGTGTAGTGCCTTCAAAAGCACCTGTTGAAAGTGGTGGTGTGTCACAGTCTAGTACAACTTTTCATTCCCCCTCAGCCCTGCTTACGATGTGCAGCTGTGGCTCCTGCAGAGCTTTAGGTTGGTCACAATACATCATGGGTAGAAATCCAGAAATGGAACTTTGACAGTGTGTCTCTAAAATACCTTTTTGCCCTGTCTGATGCAAACAAATTTGAGACTTTGGAGAAAGGTATACAGCATCTCCACCTGCCTTTTTTTTTTTAAGAAACAATGTCCCTGTAAATTTTATGTGCATATTGATGGGATTGCTTTTCCCAATTTAGAGATTAAATATTTTAGAGTAATGTTTAAGAGAGTAATCGCTCTTTCAATTTGTTCCTTTAGATTTCTTTCCGTTTTCTAATTTGTACTTTCAAGTGGGGTTGTTTTCTTTCCAGTTTTAATATTTAGTGCCCCTTCTAGTTCAAAATGCCACAGAGAAATGGGGACTGTAATAATATTTGCCTCCCACATAGTGAACTCTGTCACCATCCCAGCTTTCTGGCAGTTTCGAGCCTGCCTGTGCTCAAGGAAATAATCATTCATCTGCAAATAAGGAGTAATTGAGGGAGAGTTAGTGATCTCTCCAGAGGACTGGAGGTTGTGAGCAATCAGACAGTAGTCTTGAACCTGACAAGACCTCGTTGCTTCTCCTGAGCAGTGGAGCACGCTTACCAGCGTTGCTGAGACGTTTGTAACAACATCTTTCATCATGGCTAGGCTTCACAAATAAATATTTGGGAAGGTCTCTACCCACGTTTGTTACAAGTGTGCTGGTGGCTAAAAAGGCCAATACAAGATAGACACGTCCGGTTGCAAAACAACAGCTTTACTGTTTAAGAAAATCCAGTGCATACGGAAGGAGGCATTCCTGTCTGTACGCATAGGTCTGTGTTTGGTGCTGCTCAGTGTCCAAGTGTGGCAGTGTTGCACTGGTACTTCTGTGCCAAATGTTTCTGACTGGGCTTTGTTTCAACAGTGGCGTCTGGAACCTTGTCTACTGTTATGGGAATGAGATTTTACAACACCAAAAAAGCAATGCCTGGGATAATTGCCGGTGCCAGGTAATCACCTCTCTTTTGCTCTTGTCGCTATTATCAAATGTGCATTTTATTTAACTTACTTGTGCATCATATTGTTTTAAAAATGTTACATGGTAAGTTCTGTGAAAAAATGAAATCTTCTGGTGGAGTTCAGCTAAATGAAATCATGTCAGTATTTTCTTCCTTTTTGTTCTTTACGGGATTTTTGCCTTCACCCTCCTCTTTTTATAACAACTATTCTGATCAACAGTTTACTCATGGTTGGACGGCTTGGATTGCAGATGATGGAAAAGCCTCTTAAGCCATAAATCTGCATCAAGTTACTTGAAGATATGTGATTGAGAAGCGTGAAGCTGCAACTGCTTAAATGTGCTGCACAAAAGTGGAAAAGACACTGCTACCTGTGCATTGTATTTTTGTTGTGTTTTTAAAGGACTGACATAGAGAGGCCTTGTTATGTCTTCCCAAATGGTATCTGTCTTAACATTTTCTGCACTGTGAAGCAAGAAAATATGACTATAGCATTAGTTTAGCTTCTGGTCCTGCAGCTTACTGTAGGCAAAGACCTCTTGGCCCTTGTATGCAGACAGTTGCAGGATTGAAGCTTAAATGTACATCTTGGTTTGTCCTAAAATCATGTGTACCTCTAAAATAAGGGAAGAGGAGTTGCCAGTCTGTCACTAGTAATTAATATAATAAATGTGCTTATAACATTACATCTCCCTTTCCTTGCCAGTTTATCTGGTCACAATGTTTGTCAGTCAGGGACTTTGTTCTCCCAGCACTGTGTGTCAGAAGCTGGTCCCGCAAAACATAATCACAGAACAGGCTGTTGAGGTTCTGCTGTAATGCAATGAATGCAGACCCATTCCTTGCAATTACTTGTAAGCAAAAGTGCCCAGCTATATATAATTCATTTCACTTTTACAGATAATTATTCATAAATCAAAAATATGCTTTATTAGGCAATGCTGAATTGCAGGCATAGCTTTATTAAAATGTTATTTTAAATAAATTAACAAATTATTATTACAAACCTTTGTGTTCTACACAATTTTTTTTGTCTTTAGTCATTCATCGGGATTGATAGTTTGGTGCCTTTCCTGCAGCATGTCTGGATATATTTGCAAACATGAATTGTATACATAATTTCTATTCCCTGAATCTAGTAACTTATAAATATAAAATTCTGAACTGGGGGAAGGTGTAGAGAACAAAAGCGTACAGACCAAATATTCAGACAAGTATTGTATTAAAGTTTGTTTGGTTTTTGTTTTCTGAGGGAATCATCTATTTTAGATTTAGAAAATTCTGTATGAAAGTTTCTTTAAAGACTGAAGGGTTCATTTGATCAGTCTTTGTCCTTAGTTGATTCCCTTGATGCCTGAAATTGTTCCAAATATAAACCTGCCATAGAGAAATAATCCTGGAAGCTACACATGGTTGGTAATGTATCCCTTTTCTGGTTTCATTTAACTTATGTCCCTTTCTGCACAGATCCTGAGCTTTATTTCCTCAGCCTTTCTTTGGTGCCTGGTACTGAGAGAGATGGAAGCAGCAGGGTTGATCCATTAGATCGTGAGACCCTGGAGCTGCTTAGAATTCTCTAAGTATCAGGCTACTAGCTTTGCAGGAGGGTCACATCCTGTGGTTTTCCTTTCCTCGTTCCTTGCTGCAGCAAAACAGGCAGGTCAGTGACCCTGTGCTGCCTGAGCAGGAGGTGCAGAGCCGGACCAGTGGCCATAGCCATAGCCAGGCTCTGCCAGCAGTCCAGTGGTTTGCCAGGCAACTCACAATGATAAAGCAAGGCTGAGATCAAGCCAGGATGCAGGTCAATCAGATTGGTTTCCAGATCCTCAGAGATATGGCCAGGAATGGGTCCAGCTCCAGCAAGGGTCTCAGCAGCCTGTTCCCAGGCCAAACAACTTGGGTCAGAGCTGGCTTGAGCACAGGCACTGAGATCTTGAGGGGGAACTGTACTCAGAGCATCTTCTTAAAACCCTTATACATCATCCTGCAGAGTTCAGCTTCAGGTGTTCTCCTGTATTTACATGTCCCTCTTGCCTCCCTACATAGAAACAGAAGATGGTCTGTTTATATGTCATCCTTTTAAGTGTCTAATCCCAGCCCATGGACTCACCATTGGTGGGCACGTGTCTCAGTGTCTTTGCTCTAACTTGAAAAAGTTAGTAAGCCAGGCATTAGCATTTAAGACACTTCTCTTTAAACTACTTCATAGTTTTTTTGCCTCTTCATATTGCTGTTGAATCAGTTTTCTTCTGTAGAAGTAAGATGCACACATAAATGCATCTCCAGCAATAAAGTGAGAACATCCATGATCCAGCAGTTTTCTAATTGTATAATGCTGGTCTCAAATCAGGTAACTTGCAAATTTGGGCTGCAGTTGTCTCTGATGGAATAAAGAAAATAGAAAACAGGGAATTGGACTTAAAAGCTTTTAAACTCTTAGACCAAAGTGTTAAGCTGCTGTTCCATGAGTTTTGGAAAGCAGTGGCTTGAACTGAGAACTGCTGGTAGAACACGTGACCACTTTTCATGTTCAGGAGAAACAGCAGTAATACAGACAAAGGGATGAGAGAAAAGCTTTAGTCTTACATACTCTTTACCCCCTTAAAACTTTTTCAGCATACTAATTTTTTTAAGCATTAGATGGCATTTCTGCACTAACAATCCGATATGTGTCAATGAATCAGAATTAAAATGACTGTACAAAGCTCATTAGCTTTTTCTTGCTGTTTGCAAGAAGAATTTTTTAACACTGGTCATGCTTTGATTATGAACAAGTAAAGGCTGGTTTAGTTATGTCAAAGCCCTTTCAAGGTTCAATAGCATATGGTAAGGGACAGCATGTTTCTTATAGCCATATTTAGTGCCAGAAATAGTACCTGTTTATTTTTCTGCTCTAGGTGACTTATGGACATGTGAGCTATGGACATGTGAGCTTTGGATGCATTACTAGTTAATTCCTTGACCAGGCTGTGTTTTTAACTAAGTCATTGGCATCTTGTACTAGAGACAAGTGATTAATTTATCTTGTTTTTAATTATAAAACCATTGCTTTACTGCCTGTTACAAACAGTCTGAGGTTGTCCTTCATTGCCATGGCAAGTTACATATATTCTACCAATAAATTAAGACACATTTAAATAGCATAGGAACATCTGTTAGTACTAAGGGAACGACAAATATTTAATCCTAAACCAATGGCAATTGAATTAAACTCTCTAGTGCATTACTAACCATATATCCCTATCCCTGTATAGCTCCTACAGTATTAAAGTGGCATTTTCTTTAGGTGCAATTTTAATAACAAAATATTTGACTTTTTGGTAAAACTGTTTTAGATTAAATTGCTTTCCAGGAAATTAATGTAACCTATATATTATGAAAGATTGGGTCAACAACAGAAATTTAAATTTTAATATCCATTATAAAAGCCTACAAATACATTCTTTTTTTACAATGCTTAAAGTATTCATTAACAGCTTTAAATCCTTGAAGAACATACTCTGTTTATACTTTAAAATGGCAAGTTTAATGTAAGTATTAAGTCTAAAGCATCTATTCTAAATGCAATTGTTAACAGAAGTAGCCTAGTTCAACATCCTAAAAAAACAGTTTATTGTACATTGCAAAGTCCTTTGCACGATATTATTATAAAACTTACCATAAAAGCTGGGGAAAGTACTGAATGAACATATAAACAGCGACACAATGAATTATTAAAGTTTCTGTGTGTTTTTAGGTACCTAAGTTGGCCTTTAAGATCTAAACCAGAAAACAATATTTTTAAAGAACAGCCCAATATCCTCCCTCATGTAGCTTATTCAACTTCTGTAGTTTAAGTTTGATCACCCAATAAAGATATATAGAAACAGGAGTTTATTGATAATTTATGCATTTTTGGCTAATTCACCCTTAAAATGACTGACAGACCACAGTGATTCAGGCTTCTTAAAAGGTCACTGTGACACTCCCTTGACAGGACAGAGGAAAATCTCTACAGGTCTTTGACCAAAAATGGCATTAAGTTAATTATAACAGCAGAATCTAATTGTTAGGCTTCACTTCACAGCTTAAGTCTAGCATTCGGTACTTGTTTAGCTATTTTCCAATATTGCTATATCTTTCTACAGCCATGTATCAGCCAAGTTTTTAGAGTTTTCTTGTGTAGTGGATTGCTTATGTCCCACTACAAGGATTTAAGCTCTCATTGCTACATGAATATTTGCACCTTACAGACCCTGAGTAATTCTTAGTTACAAGTGAGTTCTGGAATCCTTGTAGGAGAGGAGGTGTTCCTCACAAAGCTGGAGCTGTGCTTTCACTCTCATCTTCCTGCTGAGGAACCAGCCTAACACCTGGAAGCCTGGTGCTGCTCTGCTTCAGCCCTACTTCTAACTGCTTGTGTGCTTCAAGCATATCCCAACAGTGGACATTGCACTGGATGAATAACCGTAAGAGTTGTGTTTAAGAGCACAGGGATAGAAGATCATCTATACAAAAATGTCAAATGAAATCTACTTCCAGTAGTTTTGGCAATATGTGTTATACAATACTTCATTACATCCTACTTTATAGCCAGTATTTTACATGGTATTATATGTGTACTATAAGAGGTAATAGAACACAAGGTCTTTTTTTTTCTTTACTATTGCATAGTCTTAAGAAAAGTTAGAGCAAGTAGGCATTTCAGGTTTCCAAGTGCAGGAGAACCGAACACAGCACACGTAGTATCTGTACAGGATGGCATTTTCTATCTGTTTCCTCCATATTTGGCCACCCAGTCTGTTCTTCCATGTACTCGCTGAATTGTTGGTGGGTAAGTTAAGATACTCATGTTTTTTGCTGGTGAATTGAAGGTAGGACCTGGTAATGGAGCACAGGCAGCTTTGGTTTTCCAGGAAAAGTCTGGAAGGAACAAGAACTCAGAATTAATGATGACTAAAAAGATATTTTACTTCTTTACAGAGAAAAGAATGAGAGGTTAAAGATGACTTATGGTACTTAAGGGTGCCAATGTAGCAGGGTGCTTTGGTCTCCTACATGTCATAAAACATCCTGAGTTGGAAGAGACCCAAAAGGATCAAGTCCAACTCCTGACTGCACAGGACAACTGCAAGAATCCCACTATGTGCCTGAGAGCATGCTGTCTGTACTTGTTTTAAGATAAGGTGCATGTTTCCTATAGTTTGTGTGTTTAATCCTGACCTACTGGATACTTGTTTTGCAGCAATCCCTCAAGAAAACATTGAGGCTGAAATTCAGTAGAAAAACTGATGCATATACCTACAATTCTGTATCTCCTATTATAAAACTGCTACAGAATGAGTGTGTTCTTTCTTCTATCTCAAATATTTACAAAAGCATGTAATTATAACATTGATAAACTTATTAAGACTCAAACAGCTTAGACTGAAGGACAGCTTTTGGAGACCTTCTTGTTCCCTTTGAGATTTTATGCCTTTTATTCCCCTCCTGCTCAACTCAGAACTCCTGGTTTAACTGGTGACAAGTCCTCTTTGCTCCGTTTCCCATTTCTCCATTGATTTTATAGGATCTATTCCAAGTCTGAAGGTTTTCTTATTCCTTAATATTGGTATCCACCTGATATCAAGCACTAGCAGTAGTGTATTACTGTATTCCTAGCCTTCCTACTCAGATTTCCCCTTTTTGCATTTCAGGTAGTTGGCACTTCCTTCCAGTCATTGTGCTGCTATGGGGGCTGATGTTTCTTCATGTTCATGACCAATTCTGCCATTTTCCCAATTCTTTAAAGTCAGTCATTTGGGACCTCTCTTATCCAGACTCCTGCTATACCTTAGCATTCTCAAAGTAGATCCTGCCCCTTCCATTCCTACATTTGTAGTTTAAGTCTTCTTTTATTATGTATTGGTGATACTCTTTAAAAAAAATTCACATTTAAATTTAATGGTTCTTTGGTGCCTGTGTATCATTCTGTTTCTTACACAAACAGTGGATTGAACCCATTAAAGAACAGGTGAGGATCAAGGCATTTAAAAAGGAGGAACATCAAGGAACTGAAACTGGGGGTCAGGTCTCCACCTCTATGAAAACTAATACTGTTCCTTTTTATTGTAGGCTGGCATTCCCTATCTTAGGTCAGAAAGTATGATTCCAGTCTACAGTAGCTTGGCAATGAAGGCCACTTTTCCTGGGTCTTGGCATTTTCCACAGAGAAACCGATCCTTTATACTACATTAAATTATTTAAATCAAGACATTAAAAAACTTAACAAGTTAAGAGAGAAATACAATTGAGAGCATAACTTATTTCAGTTTGCATAATGCAAAGCAAAGGGTCACCAAAAATGTTAACGTTCAAATATTGACAGCTAGGAGATAAAACCTGCCATTTGCTTCATCCTTATCTCTCTTCCCATGCAAGTCTGCAAAGTTTAGGCTAAATATGAGGGGTTTAAAGCAATAGTATTCTTGCTCTTTTCCAGGACATGGAAGAGTGTCTTAATTGACCTCCATCTGCCCACTTTTCTGACTTTTACTACACATTTTCTATTTCTAATTACAGATTAACAGTGAATTTATTTCCCTTTGGAACACCATATCTAATCCCTTCTCTTCCACACTATTCACAGCAGTCTAGAGATAGTTGCAGATTTTGTCCTCCTATGAACTTCTTGATCCACACACTGTGACAAATCAAAACTCTCGCAGCTGTGTTCCAGCAGTGAGTTGATAAGATAATGAACTGCAGTTCCAGCCTTCCCTGGTGGGCTTCTGATGCACTCAGGCACAGAATACATATACATCTAAGCATATTTTATATATGCATGCCATCTTCTTCCTTCCTTCCCTCTCTGCTTCTCAGAAGTTACTTGCAAATTCCTAAGGAGAACAGGTAACTCAAAAGAGCACATCAGCAAAAAGACATTATTTAAGCAGGACCATATGAGATTGGTGTGCCATAAGCCCTTTGGTTAAACAATTCACCAGTAGTTGAGGGCCTTGCTGTTTCCTCTGAGTAACTAGAGAAGCATGCTGCTGGGTTTGGACAAGAGCTCTAAATCTTCACTCACAAACCAGTTTCCCCTGCATCCTGAGCACTTCTGCTCATCTTCTCTGAATTAGGAACATACAAAGTGCGTGCTCAGAATGTCATCCCTACTGTAGAGGATCCAAGGTAACAGTTACATTTAGAACGGACTTCACATTGTTTTTACCAGATGAATGGAGTCCAGTCTACATGACCATTTACTACAGAGTTGTGGAGTTACATATTTTTACAGTTCTGCTTAGTCCATCACCACTAATGAGCCATAATTTAGAAAATGGTCCAAACTTTCTAGAATTATACAAGGTTTGCACCTTTTGTAATTATTTTCTTTTTTACCTAATAAATATTAGTAGCAATAATTTCTCTAGCTATCAGGACTGCCTCTATACACCTACATTCAGTTCACTTATGTTAAGAACAATTTATGCCCTACAGTTTCAGTTATAAAACTTGAGGAAAACTTTACTAAGGGCTAATCTCTTTGGAAGCATGGAAAATTAACATTTCTCTTTGTCTTGGTTATGTATGGTAAAAGGATATTTCTTACCTGATACAGGTGCACCAAGAGGTGCTAGCTGTATCCGTTGTCCAGCTGATCCAACTTCTTTTTTATGGAAGGATGAGGTGTATATTCCTGATGGGTTGTAAGCAGCACTACTTACAAAGCCAGGATTTCCTGTTGACATTACAGAATTTTAGAATTTTCAGTGGCATTCAGAAAACCTTGCCTACTTTTTATAGTCACTTCAAAATATATTTGCAGTACCCCAAGAGTACTCCCTAGTGCTCATCTCTTGAAAAAAAGTATATATTCATTCTTTGCTTTGTATATTAGTTATACCCTTTACAGCACTTAGCAGATTTGCAAGCTGGAGATCAGCAGGAAAAAAACAACAGAGAAGGGTGAACATAGAAAGGTTTACATCAAGTTTTAGAGAAAGATAGATAGGATCTTACCTTTTGCTTACATCTACTTGCTTTACCGGAAGCTAGTTTAAGCTATTTGAAAACTAGCACTCAGCCCTACTCTTATGCTCAACATGTTTGGCCTAAATCTAAAAGAATGGAAACCCAATTTCTCTTGTGGGAAGTGGTGCACCACTTGAAGTTGACTGCCAGTTCCACTGCCTACTATAAAGGTCAGACCCAACTACCCTCTTTCTTTAACCCTGGTTATAATACTATGCCTAGTTTTGATTCAGATCTTTCTTTAAAGCAGTACTACCATGGGAAGGTTGACATAACCATCCTTGTTTGGAAGCTGAGAAGCATTGTGCATATACACACAAAATTAGTACTGAAATTAATGTCCAGTGGCAGAAGGATCTGTTACAATACTTAGATTCCCTCCTCTAAGAAAATTTCTTACCTTCCTCATGTCTGTCATCACTTGGGACAGTATAAAGACTGTGCTGGCACAATGTCCAGAGAGAAATGCTTTTCTCTAGTGGTATGGTTCTGTGTTCAGTAGTATTAAATTGTGAAATACAAGGCCATACGCAGTAGTTTAACCTTTATTAAATGTGAGCATATTAATCATAGTTTCAGTGGTAGTTGCACTAAACATGCGGTATCTACTTTGACAGTTTTTGTCTCCTAAATTTCTGGCCTTTGTGCAATCCCCTAATGTTCCTCTTCACACAAACACTCTCAGTCCTCTCTGATTATGTCAGAGCTCAGAGCAGTGGATCTATAAGCTGCAAAAGTGGTCATCTACAACCCAAAAAAGGTATCCTTAGCTAATTACAGCTGCATTGGGTTGTTGCAAACCTCCCTGTTCAGGAGCACTAACAAAAAGCGTACAGCTAACTCAGTTTTGCCAGTCTCCTCAAACTGTCACTTCACAGCTCTGCAAATAGTTGGGTCTCCATGTAGCTTTCCTCTGTCCACTTAATGCCAGTTTCCACAGTAAAGAATGACGCATCAATACAGCTGGTGAAAAATAAAACTTTAATGAAGTATTCCAATGAAATTTAACTTTCTTGTAGACTCTAAGTTGTTCTTCCTTTTCAGGAATTTGCCTGAAAACCAAAACAACACAGTTTTAGTGATTCATTCACCTGCTTGTGGATATATACACGCACATTCTCTTATTCCCCAGTTCCTAGCTATTGGGAGTAGTTCAGATCTGAGAACTCAATAACATTCCTTAAAATTCTGAGGTCTGAAAATAAGAACATGACAGGCCTCGATTAATACAACCTCGAAAAGACTACTTCTATCTGCTTCTTTGCTACAGCTCGGCAAAGCTGCTTAGTTGTCAAAAATTGCTCAACCATTTTTTTGGTTCTCCTTACCTCTCAATGTCCAATGTCCTTTATGATTTCTTCTGCAGGAAGTGAAAAAGTGCAGCCAGGATGAACAGTCTGGGTGAAACAGAGCGGTCTGCAGGGGTGATCTTTTGTTGGATGAGAACAAAGGAAGCAGGAAAAAAAGTTCAATATAAAATAACAGAATAGCTACAAATTTAAAAACATCCTATTTAAAAGCGCAGTTCCTTACCTCTGACTACTGCCATACAAAGGAAAGGGTTCTTGCTAGAGAAGTAATCATCCATCAGGCATCCAGGAGGTCTGGCAGCTGGTCTATAGGCAAGCACTCATTGCCATGATGTCCCACAAGGGTGGCCAAAGCCATACCCCCATCTCAAACAACACACACCTGATTCTTCGTAAAGGATAAGGTCGTTGAATTGTTTGAGGTGGGTAGTGAGTTCAAAAAACCCTACAAGTAGTTGCAATGAGATGTGTCACATGGGTAGTACACACCAGAGGGGGCAGGAACAGGGGGAGAGGTAAAACATTCCAGCATTTGCAATGCTTATAGCCAACAGTGTATTTAGACACAAGCTAGGCTGCCTGGAATCCAGAGTTTCCACCTTCTTACGCTGAGGTAACTCCACCAAAATCTGTTCAACCACAGCACTGTAAAATCAGTGTAAGAATCAGGTAGAGAATCCAAATGCAGGAAATGGTGCAAGTCCCAAGTCCTGTCATGAACAAGCAGTCCTTCAGGAGAGATGCACATGCTGCTTAAGGATCACTTCTTCACCATTATCCAGCAACAGGGCAGTGACCTGCTGTGGATTATAATTAGGATAATAAAATACTCTCTGCCTTTTAAGACAGTAAGTGCCAAGAATCCAGAAGTCACAATGAAGAGAGCAAGGTTTGACAAAACAGATTACAACTGCAAATGGAAGCATATGATCATCAGGAACATGCATTATAAACGTAATTGTTTTACAGGGAACTGTAAAAGATAAGAAACATACAAAGAACTAGGCTACAATTGCTATAAATTACCTTTTGGATCTTCTAATTTTTCATTAAACCTTTCTTTGCATGATAGCTTTTCAATAGGTATAATTAAGTTCTCATCTGTAGGTAAGGAAAATGAAAGGAAGAAAAAGATGGAAAGACAGAACTTTAGAAAAAGGGTAAGAAGAACCTGTTTAGGTGATGTAAAAGAACTGAGGCGGAAAAAAGCAAGCAAGAATGAAACTTTGTTTAACTAGCCTTGGTCTTCACTAATAGTGTACTTCACAAAACATACTCCCAAAAATAACTTCCCTGAAAGTTCCTGAAAATAAGGGGACTTTTCCTGCAGCACAGTATTTAGGACAAGGCTAGTAAACAGATAAAAGACATATTTAGAATATTAGGCAGCACTTTTATTACATGAGCACACCACTCACCATTTTGTTTTCGCAGGTGACACTGCTGTTTGCTAATGTTCCATAGCACACTGAGCAGGCAGTAATAAGGTCAGACTATTTGCTTAAATACAGTGCCTATGGTCTAAGAGGATTATGGACAAAATTTATCTTGAGAAAACTTTATAAAGAGTGGCTGGTCTATACCTTCTTAATGTTCTGAAAGCAAAATACATAGTTTTACATTTGAAAAAGTTGTTGAGTCATTTGTTAAAACAAGAGGAAAAAAAAGCTTAGAAGCTAAGCTTAACCACAGAATTTAAACCAGATGGTCTTAACTAAATTAATTAAATAAAGTATGATGAGATATAATGTGATCATTTTCAATTACACTTTTACCTGTAGTATTTCTGCTGAAAGTCAATCCTCCTCCAGTATGTGCCAGTGATTTAGAAAACAACTGGTTGTTCCAGGTTCCTTGTGATCCTTCTCTATTGACTGCTGCTAAAGAGACACTCTTTGGGTTTACACCTTAGAAAACAAATGATAGATAATGTTATAAATATCAATTTTCAAACATTATGAAACCCATGAAAAATGCACATTTTTAGAACAGTGAACCAACACTGAATTATTTGTGCTATAACGTGAACACCATTAATGTAAATTAACGATGTCCATTTATTAGGTTAGATTTTTAAGCTAAGCTAGTGACACTGATTTAAGAAAAATTCTCTTCATGCTTTCAAGAGAACTTTTAACAGTCTTTTTAGTACAGTTACTTGGTTTCTATAAAACCATAATCGCATTATTGATATTTTTGTCTACCAAAAAATTAACACAAATTAAAAATACCTATCAAAAACTAGGGTTCTCAAGACTGAAAATAAACTATTTCTTTAAGGGTTAAGTTAAAAAGTAGGACAAAGAGGTTCTTGTTACTTCGCATGTTAGGAGCATTACAAGACTTAAGGGGATTACACTGCACGAAAACAGCTCCCAGATCTGCTGGTTACAGAACTGAAGTAATATGTATAAATAACAAATATGCTCCTTGGAGCTATTATTCCCTT
Organism: Neopelma chrysocephalum; assembly: GCF_003984885.1. Taxonomy (NCBI): domain Eukaryota; kingdom Metazoa; phylum Chordata; class Aves; order Passeriformes; family Pipridae; genus Neopelma; species Neopelma chrysocephalum. The sequence goes on along the minus strand of NW_020897696.1, from coordinate 1,586,188 downwards.
AAATCTTGGAATTAATTATTTTTTACATCTATGCCTTTCTTACTGAAAACCAGAGAGACACTAGAATCATGCTTAAAAGAAGATAAGAAATATAGATGAACCTTCCATTTGTGTTACCTTTAGATAGGGAAGCTCCTCGCCCTTTATATTTTTCTTTTTCTTTTCTTTTGGACTTAAACTGTTGAGTCTCTGGGCATCCTATTTAACACTCAGGAAGTGATTTCATATTCAGAAGTCATCATTGCCCTAATGAATTCCTGACAAATTAATGATATGTTGTAACAAAACAACTTGCCTGACAATGAGGAATTCCTTTGTGAGCCACCTAAATTCTCACATGTGGATTACAGCAGAAGTCATGATATGCTTATTGGAACTGTACAAAGCATCATGCTAACAAATAACTGACACTAAGTGACACCAAGAAAATAATTTGATTATAGTATATATTTAGAATACTTATTGAAGGAAACATTCTCTTTGCTTTCCCCTCCTTTCCATTCTCATTTCTAGCAATTACATAATTTCATGTTATTTTCCCGATAAAAGCACCCAGATTTAGACTAAGTTATCTATTTTTAAAGATACCCGGGGAGGGGAAGTGAATGTGTGAATTCCTACCAGTGCCAGTGGTTGATATTTCTAAACACTTCCTACAAAGAAGGCTAACTGTGTAAAGACCTCCAACCTCCTGACACTGCAAAACTGATAAATATGCATTATATATGTATAAAATCATAGAATGGTTTGGGTTGGAAGGGACCTTAAAGATCTTCTAATGCCAACACTCCTGCCATGGGCAGAGACACCTCCCACTAGATCAGGTTGCTCAGAGCCCCATCCAACATGGCCTTGAAGACTGCCAGATATGGGGCACCCACAACTTCTCTGGGCAACCTATTCCAGTGCCTCACCACCCTCACAGTAAAGAATTTCTTCTATATATCTAATTTAAATTTCTCCTCTTTCAGTTTGAACCCATTACTCTTTGTCCTATCACTGTGGTTCCTGATGAAGAGAATATATGTAGTTTATTCAGTCCTCAGACACACTTGCTTATAGGTCAATCAGGATATATTCCTAGTAGTCCCAGAGATGTTGGATTTATATTACTGAGGATTTTTTATGTTACTGGTCATAAGAGGTCCTGTGAACTTTTACGGTGTACAAGCCATGTTTACATAGCCATGAACTTCTGCATCAATTGTAATATGTTCTGGGAAAGGCATTTAGTCCAAAGCTTGAAAATTTAGCCTGGTTATAAACAGTTAAATTATCCAGTGAGAAATCCAAAGTTTAAATGTACTGTATGTAGATTGTGCCCACCTTGTATTTTCTATACGTATTAACTTTTAACCTTACCAGGTAGATATCTTGATTGTCTCAGATAGTACTGTTTTGCTGATGTATTTGATCTTCCAGAATCATTTCTCATCAGAACTTTATTTTCCCCTCCTGGCTGGAAACAGCATGAAGGCTTTGGTTCTGGCACACTGAAAGATCAAAATTTTCAAACAATGTGACCAACACCTCCATCTCAGAATACCACAAGCTGACCTTAGCCTGAAGAATAGGGTGCTCTTCAGTTATCCCACTTTCATCAGCAGAGTCTATTTCCAAAAAGTAACAGCCAAATCTAATACCTCATGAGAGTTTGACCTGGTATTTGAAGAAATAAGTGTATCCAACAGTACAGAATAAGGGGATAACTGGCAGAACACAGTATCACTTAACAGACAAAGGAAATTATGTTAGTATGTCTGATTTTAGTAAGGCAGACATTTTCTTAATAACACAAGAAACACCTAAACCATGTAGTGCCTGAAAGCAAATTTGATTGTGTTGGGATACTACTAGCACCATATCAACACCACACCCAAAGCTGGTCTGCTCATACAGCTTTTGGCATTCTTGCAGAATTTTGGTGACTTGAATTTTAGCAGACTTGTCTTAATCAATCTATAAATCTACTGGACTGTTTGCTAAACGAAAATACAATTTCATAATTGTAGGACCTACCTAAAAATAAATTCCTTGTTTTTCTTGTCTTTTAACAGTGCAATGCTAGGCTTCTTTGAACATGACATTCCAAATTCAGGGTCATCCAAGTCATCCCAGCTATCCATAGCCTTTACCAAAGTCTGACCCCATCGTCTTCTGCAGCTTTTAGGACCTAGTGCAACATTCAGAGGGCCACTAGCTGCTTGTTTCTATTTTAAATAATAAAAAAAAAAGCTTTAATTCCATTCTAAAATTTTATATTTTGTTATCTAGTTTACTTTCTGAATACTGGTTAAAGACTTTGACGGAATTTTTCTCGTTACGTTGTGCCTGTTTTGGTCATAGTCTCAGAATGACTTTAAGTACAAACTATAACAATAATGCCAGCATGTATTTTGAGTGTAGTTCTTTTGGACTCTCATCCTTAAATTGCCCAAGTCTACCTAAAGTAGTGAGGTTAACATTCTATTTGCAGATCCAGTTCAGTGTTCAGCCTCTACTGCTGGTATCTTGTTGAACTTGTGCTCTAAACAGTGGTAGATGAACCTTCGAGAAATAGAATACAATGGTGCAGAACACTGCTGTGGCCCCAAAGTAAATACAGCAAATAAAAGAAGCTTGTCAGGCCTTTCTTTAACATTCTCTTCCAATGAAATTACTAAATTTAAAAACTATCCCTTCATCTGACTACCATTTGCTTTCCAGTATTTTCTCAATACCTTTTACTTTTAACATGCTTTATATTGCAGTTCAGTGAGTACAACCCAAAAGCAAAATGAAGATTACAAACCAAAGTTTACTATTCATCTTACAAAAAAATATTAATTGTTAAATTCTTGCAAGGTTAGGAATTGGATAAACCTTCTTGGGTATTTTCCTGCATGAGGCAAGAGAAGTTCTCCCTTTCCACTTCTCTCCTGTATACTGACAGTATTTTTGTGAATTGTTTCTCAAAGGTCAATAAGTCACAGCTTTTATGACTACGTTACTGCATAAGCATGTCAGTAAGGGCTATTATAAATGAACACACATTGTTGTTCCAAGCAATCTTTTCTTCTGACTGGCTGCAAAATTTTAGTAAGCGACCTGGCATATCCTCTATTAGTTCCTACTTATCTATTTGTATTTCCTCTAACAAAATGTAGGACAATTTACAAGTAATCACCTGGTTGAATATACTAAGAACTTTTAATAAAACCATCTAAGTAGTTATTAAAGACAACTTACAGGTGATGAATTTTTATTGATAATTGGAAAAAATGGTTGTGCCTGTGGCTGCTGCTGCTTTGGTACTTGCTGGTTAGCTGTATTCTGAGGCAACTGAATTTGCTGGAGAGGCTGGTGGTTAACCTTTGGCAGGGGCTGTGGCTCTGTTTTGTCAGGTAAATCAGGTGAAGACAGAGGTTCTGGCTTGGATATAGCTTCCAGTTTAGGAAAAGCTGGCTTTGGCTCTGTTGGCTGAACCGGTTTAATAGGAGTCTGCTTCTCCAGATATTTTGGAGGAGGTCCTAAAATTTGGCCAACTTGAAAGTAAGGATACTTCAAAGCCTGGAGAAGAAGACATAACATACTAATTTTACTTCAAAAAGTTGATTTTGGTAACCTCAGCAAGGATCTAAGCAGGTTTCTGAAACATTTAAGGAAGCAAATCCTGCACAGATGCAGGATGGATGCATAATGAGATCATATGTAAACAGTGTGTATTGATAACTGGCAGTTCTGTGTTTCAAAGTCTTCCCATCATAACTTAGTAAGAAGGATCCAATTGTGCATGTTACAGCAGTCATGTCCTTTCTTTCCCTCCTTTACTGCTAGGTTTTGTGGAGTCTGTGCTTTGAGGTGTGTTTTACATTCAACACCATTCTAAATTCATGCAGTAATAAATCTCAATTTTAAAACAAGTAGTCTCCACTACCTTTACCACATGCTTTATTGCATGTTTCCACTGCTGACTATGTTTTGGCAACTCAAGGAACAGTCTGGGGTTTTTTAATTAAAAAAACCAAACCAAACAAAAAACCCCCAACAAAAACAAACAAAGGCAAAAAACCCCAGGTAAGAAAACCACCCAAACAAAACAAATCCCCACAAACACCCCCCCAAAAAAAACCCAACAAAAAGCAAACAAACAAACAAAAATACCCACAAAACAAAACAAAGAAAACCAAGTAAAAAAAAGAAGTGAGATGATTGCCATGTATGGGTTTTACAATTACAGAATGTTAATGAGCAAAGTTTCTCCCTCATTTTTCTTATCACCAGCTTTCCCTGCTTTTGTTTTGCTTTGAAATACATTCACTGTGCTTGCTGTGTCTTCATGGTGTTTATTAGGAAACTACAATGTCTGTCTTAAGGCAGATGTTTATTTCATCCTTTTACTCTGACCTTTTCATGTCCACCACTGGACACACCTTAGTAACACACCTACTTCTATGTCAAAACAGCACATTCTGCTACTCCTTCTGGGTAGGATCCTACTCTTTGTTAGTTCTCAAAGAGGTATTTTGCCTCAGCTACACTCAAGAATTGCTGCCTTTTACACATTACCATGTATATGCATTAAACTCTTTCTTTTGACTGTAAATTGCACAACTGCTGCAGCTGCTTCCTTGATAACTCACTTGTGTAAAAGCTGGTTATTTGCTTTTATATGGCACCATACAGTGTTTTGTGTAGAGATACATAGTAGTGGACTACAGATAGATCTCAGTGGCTGTACAATAGTTATGCTTTATAAAGTGGATAGAAATGGTTGCTGTATTTGGTACCATCTGTTTAACCACTTCTGAATCACTTACATTACATCCAACTTGCAATATGTCTTTTCTTTCCCAATTTCCTCTATACTTCCTTCCTATACTTCTAAATAGGATTGCATTAGGTATGAATATAAAAAAAAATAAATCCACAGAATGTAACCATCTTTGGTAGTTGAAATATGTTTTCTTCAAATCAACTTGGAGAAAAACTGTGACCTTTGTGATCTATTGGTATGTTCTTCACAAAGTTCTTTCCTTATCACTTAGTGCAATTTACATTCCACCTCCAAGTAAAAATAATCCTTAGCTCTTCCATACTGTATTCCATCTGCAGCTTCACAAAAAGCAAAGCGTAGTTTTCAATAACACCCTTTGCACAGATGGGGAGGAAAACAAAGGTAGCAGAAGTGACTTATAGAACACAACTGAGGAAACTTGTGGCTCAGCTTTTTCTCTGTTCTGTATGGAGAGAGTTTTAAAATATGCCAATACAGAAGACAACGTTGCAGAAATAACTGAAGAGTTTATGATGTCTGCTGAGCCAGGTTTAGAACTTTCTCTCCTCACCACTCAGTCTCATTCCCACACAAGTGTTCAAAGTGAGGAGATGTTTCTGTGGTCATCAGTATTATGACAATCAAATGGTTTCTGTATCTACAATTTTTTAACAATGCAAGAAAATTCAGCCTTATACTTAATTATTCATCTGCTCAGACCTGACTTGCTGTAGGTCTCTTCTTTGGATTCCAGTTTAGCATGTCACTCATGAGCTGTATTGCTTCATTGCTTGCATTTGGGATGAGAGTTTTTAGGCTTATAGGGACACATTGTGGGAAACGGAAATTCATGGCAGAAGCAAGGTGGTATCCTTCCGGCCAGTCACTCTGTTTTAAAGGAAAGAAAAATTAATACTAAAAAAGAACAAAGACTATGTATCTTTGAAGTATTACATCAAAATTAATGCAGCTTGAGTTATGCTTGGTTTGCATGGCTCCTTGCTAAATAGCTGGAAACAAGCATTCCTATTACCCATTACAATTGTTACAACACTAGTGAATACAACATCAGCTTCCAGTTTCTGGCAGTCCTTCTCAAGCTCTCCTGTAGGTAAAGGTGGAACCATCGTTGTGAATACCACACTTGGAAACATTCTACCTGAAGGACAAGAGTGCATCATCCATAGATACCAAGAATACTACTTCTTTCTTCCCTCTAGAACAGCTTTTTTATACATTAGAAGATGTATTTCTTCTTCTTTTCTTCCAGTAGTCCTTTGTATAGGCTAAAGAAACCCAAACAATTCCTGGGTCGAGGCTTTTAAAGTTTTATTTCTTCTCTAGACTCTGATCTTTTTCTCTTGAAAAGGGAAACTTTAAACTGGATGTAATATAGCAAGTGAAACAGAAAGATTAGTTCATATGTCCATGAGCAATACTCCTTTCTCTACACACTGGTATGGTATTTGTCTTTATTGCAACAAAATACTATTGACATAAAATACACTATATATCTCCTATGGCCTCTTCTACAGATGTGTTAGCTGGATAGTTATCCACAAATATTTATGTAACTGATTATTCCTGCCTAAGTACAGCACTCAACACATTACTGTAGAAATTTCTGTAAAGCTACATCTCTAATTTTATTTGAAAAACTCTCTAAATTCTAATCTTATTTTCTAACATTCTCAATCCTTCTCAGCCTATCTACCAACTTAAGAAGTAAAATCTGTTCCATCCGAAGGACTTGAATTCAATTTCAAAAATTTCATCAGATGCAGAACTGCTCCTGAGTTCTATTCAATCTATCTTTTATTTTGAATGAGAACCAGTGAAGTTTACTCTCTGAAGAAGGCCTTCAAAACAGGTATCCACTTGCGCAGTTTGTATATATATATGCTGATGAAAATGTTGTGAGGAACAGCATCAGAAGCCTTACTGAAGACAATGTAGGATATTAGTGCTTTTCCTCTATCCACCAAGCCTATTACTCTGCTACAGGGCAAATTGGATTGATTTGATAGAATTTGGTCTTAAGATACCATGTTAGCTATTACTCATCTTTTTATGTACAACAGTATTAGCTCTGTTAGCACAGTCCATGGTAACCAAAGAACTCAAATATAATTATAAACCACATCTGGTTAAAATAAGTCTCAAGACTTCAAGTGACTTCCTATTCCACCTCAGAGAATAGTTTGTTCATTTAAATTAATGGAGAAAGACTCTTTCCTCCTCCACTGCACTGTCCTCCTTTATTAGATTTGGTGACATTCTGTCTTCTAGAAGTAGTGATAAAGGAACTGTTTACAATGAAGTACCAAGGGCTGAATGTTGAACTGGTGAAGTATAGGGATAGGGTGAAAACAGTATAAGAGCAAAAATGAAAAATACATTTTTATTAAAAAAAAATAAAATTAGAAGTGCACCATCACTGCCAGTACTTGAGTGGTGCAATTTATTTATAAAATAAAGCAACGTAATTTATAAAATAACACAAAAAAGTTGCCTGTCACTATTTAAAACACCCAAATTCACAGAAGTCATTAGTATGGTATCATGGGCTTAAACACAGGAAGGCAAACTGGAATGAACTATTGTGCATAATTCCTGTAATTCCTTATTGTGGGATAATGGAATTAATCAAAATTTGTGTCTGAAAAAATACTATTTGTAAAACTATCTGCAAAATCACACTATTAAAATAACTACTTCTGTTTTTCAGAATGCAGAACAGTACCTCACTTGAAACAAATACATTATTTGTTGTGATAATTCCTATAATAATATTTAAGTACTCCTCTAACACACTGATCTCCCTGAAGAATGCCTTTAGCATTGTGGTAAGGAGAGAAAATTCCCAAGTCTGCCCAGCAGATGACAGGGGCACAAAGGAACTAATTACAGCTTCCGGATCGTAGAGGGCTGACTTACGCTGTCTCTAACCCCTAGGGTCTTTATTGGAGGCTACAGTTTTCTCTGAAATACTCAGCTGGTAATGCTCCCTGCTTTCCCAAGCAATAAGCTTCCTAGTCAGGGAATGACACTCTAAACAGTCATAATTTGCTTCTGTTAACTACTTGTAAGGTTAGAGAAAAAACACAGTGGTCAGCTCAGTGCTGCTCAGCTATTGCTCTACAAAATGAAAACCCTTCCCTGCACTTCTAGAATTTTATGGTGTTTATGCTATACATTGAAAGTGTTCCTGAAGCTAGCATGTTGCTCTCTTTCACAGATATTCTTAATATATATCAAAATGTTCTTCTTAGTATCCTAGACTTGTGATCTGCTTAAGAAACTTCACATCTGCATTTGAAAACACAAGTCCTAAAATACTCCTCATATTCCGCATTATTTTGATGCATAACTGTGTAATGGCAAGCATTGTTTTACACATCATACCAATTTTCACTTAGTCATCTAGAGTCAAGTTTCTCTTCCACAACATACCATCTGTAACTCTCCACTTGACCTTTTATCCTCTGCTCTGTCACGAGTTTGCACCTGTTTCTCAGTATGTTCTCTTGGATGTCTTCCCACCACTTTCAAGCTCTTCATGTTCCTAGCTAAGTTTAATCTATTTCTAAGTTTTCAGTTCCTTCTCTATCGATAACAGCTCCATTACTAGACAAGAATTATATTTTATATCAGTAGAACACTAATGAAACTGGTTTTTCTCTCCCACCCTTAGGTTTTTCCAGATCTAGAGACTCTGTGTTCAGTCAGTTGTGTCACCAAGCTCTGCTTGCATCCATAAAGTACTGACAGACATCTGCCATTTCTTATCTTAGTCTCCAAAATTATTTAATCGTATATGGTCTTTTTTTCAGTTTATTCAAAATTTTGAAGGTAAGCTTATCCTTTTCTTGCATGTTCACATACTCATTTGCTAAAAATTGCATACATTTTTATATGCCCTAACCAAACCTTCCTTGTAATTTAAAATAGTATTTATCCCATCCCGAAAGTAACTGAAAAACATTGTTTCCTCTCTAAAAGACTGCACATTTTCCCTCCATTACTTCTTATTGCTAATAATATTTATGACATATCTGTGTTTGAGATCAAATTCAAAAGAAAAGCATAATTTGTCTTATTTATCGTATCTTCTACTAGCTCTAAATTCTGGGTGCCACCACAGAAAAATTGCACTTTCAAGAAGGGAAAGCATATTGGCTGTGGCAAATGAAATCCTGGGAGACTTCTGATTTGCTTTCCAATATGAATAGCTTTAAATAACTAAATTAAACAATTTTATCTGGCTTTCACCAGAGGAGAACAAGGCTACACATAATGGTATGATACACAGCAGATGCTAATATACAACAAAGGACTAGCATTACATGCCATAATGGAAGCTTAAATGAAATATGGTTGAGAAAACCTTAAGCCTCAGGAAACTTACTAAACCAATAATTCAATATGTATGTTCTGAAATATAGATAACACAATGTTTTGTAAAAATTTGTTTGTTTGTTTTAAAAATACAACTGTAAGAGTCTTTTTAAGTCTTACCTTCTTTGGAGTCCCCAGTACTTGGCAAATTTTGAAGATTTCATCTACTTCACTTGTGCCTGGGAAAAGAGGTCTTAGTGTGTATAATTCAGCCATTATGCTGCCAACTGCCCACATATCAATAGGTGAGCTATAGATAGATGATCTCAGCAAAACTTCAGGAGCACGGTACCTATGAGGATGGAAGGAAATAACAGATAAATTAAAGTGGTAATAGAAAGGTAATTAGTTAAGCTAATGTATTAAATTCTTAATATACTTACCACCTGGTAGAAACATAATCTGTGTAAGGTGGCTGAGACCTTAGTTCTCTAGCCAAACCAAAATCTGCTATTTTCACAAGTTCTGGTCCAATACAGAGAAGGTTTTCAGGCTTCATATCTCTATGAAAAAATCCTGTAGAGGATCAGACAAAAAAGAGTGGCAAATCATCATGTAATCACTTCTAAAGCAGCACCTTCTAATAGAATAATCCAATATTTACTTTAGGATGTTTTAGAAGAATATAGTCTTTTCCTGTCTTTTTTTTCTTTATTTTTTTAGTATAAATTCAACATACAAGAATTGTAGCCCTCCCCCAAAAAGTGCACACATTTTCCCTCCAGTGAATATTACACTAAGTGTTCTTAAATTAACAAATGTATACAGTCATGAGCACACTAAGGAAAATTAATTGGCTATTGCAGAAACATCAATTTCTGCACCAAACCAATTTCAGAATGAAATCTTTTGCAAAAGTTACAACTGATTTTTCAGTTTTGGATAATGGAAAAATTGAGCATCTGACACACTTACTTGATTCATAAAATTCCTTGAATGATTTTTTAATTAGTTACTTATCATTCTGACAACAACGTGGAGATACAGACATATAAAAGAGATCCAAATTCTGCTCAGGAATACTAACTATTAGTAATGCAGGCACATAAAGTTTCTTCAGTGCTTGCTGTTGGCTTGAGCACCTCTATACTTGGGCAGTGGTTAAGTCGCTAAGCAAATCAATTCTACTAATTAATTGGAACACAATTTATTATATTATACATTAACTTGTTGGAAATTCACTTGCTAGAATAAAGCTAGAATAAAGCATTCAACTTCTGCGTGCACAAATTGAAAACCACTCTAAGAAGTTGGCTGAAACTACTACAGTGAAATGTGAATATTCAGATTTATCATACCTCTCATCCTCAAACATGGTCAAATCAAAATATTAATATTTTACCTTAAAATTTGAAGTTTTTCTTAAAATCTAATTTTCTCATTGATTTCATGGAGAAATGCGGAAGGAAAAGAGGATGCTAACAATCAGAGAACAGTATATGATCTTGATCAGAAAGACAAGCAAATGGCAATTTCTGGGTATTTGATAATACTGAACAGAACTAATTATTTATTTGAATTCATCAACGGGCCTTATCGGGGTACATGAAAGTCAATCAGACTTCACTGGGAACATTGTTTCTTATTTCATTTTCAGCTAATTAAGAGTTTTGCAAACTCTGTGAAACTTTCTATTGCTGTGAGCACCCTGCACCTCTAATTTAGACTGTGCCTGTAATTCCTAGAAACATCCCATCTATTAAAATATATTCAGATTGTATTAAAATAAATTCAGATTGTATTCGATAAGGATATTGTTTGAATTTCTCAATGAACAAGTTATATTATATGTATATTACATTATTATATGTATATAAAACATTATTATATGTATATTATATACAAGTATTTTTTATATGTAGGGTATCCTATTAGTTATAGTATCAGAACACAAAAGTATTGATGTATCAATGCTCCTTGATCAGATCTTTTTAAGGAAGCAGAATTGTTTAGTATAGCACAGCATAAAAGTTTCTACAGTTTGTTTATTCATCTAGTAGCTAAGGTAGAAAGAACTATTGAACACTGTATGAACAACATCCAATGCTTTCCAAAAGAAAGGAAAATCCAATTATAGGAAAACAAAGAGTAGTAAGGCATGGTTTAAAACTGCACCATACTTGAAACAGATAAGAATATTTTATTATAGATAGTTAATAGCCTTTGCTAGATATTTTTATTCATGTTATTTCTACGCATGATCTTCTTTTCTAAAAAAAAAGTGCAACACAGTTAAACTCTAGTATGAAACCTACCGTGTTTGTGGATAAAAGCCAGCCCTTGTAATATCTGATACATCATGTTTCTGATGACTGACTCAGGGAACAACTTGTTTCTGTGAAGAAACAGAGTAACAACTTCATGTAATTAAGAAAAAATAATGTATCTTCAGAATACACCCATTTCTTCATTTTGCATGACACATCATGAACAGATGAAAACAGACCCACCAAGTCTTGTGCACAAAAATAAGACATATTCAACTAGCTCTCACTTCAAAACTCTACCAGACCTTAGTTTCACTCACTGTAAGTGCTGCAGAGGAACTTCTCTGCTGAGAGGTTCATGATCCTATCTCTCTGCAGAAGCTGGCTGGCTGGCAGTGTGCTTGACCAGGTGAACATGGAACGCACAGTAACGTAGCAAGGCAGACACCGCACAGTGAGCACTGTTGGTCGGGGTGTCACCCAGTGGTACCCTTAAGGGAACCCTGATTGAGAGCAGTGCTGCTCAGCTGCAAAGTAACTCTGTGCTAGTATCGCTAGCAGCTATCCCAGGACATCAGCCCAAGAGCTCGGCACATTAGGAGGTAAAAGTGCATGACAAAGTCTGAAGGAAACACACATTAAAGGCAAAAGCATTCTGCAAAGAAAGACGTTACTGCAAAGACAGATCCTATTCCAAAGTCCACCTTGCAAGTCTTGCTATGTGCTGTTTGTCCAAGATTGCAACATCAGTGTTAACCTATATGTAGGTTGGTTTTATGCATGTACACGCACACGAGCATCCCCACATTAAGCCAAACCCATGAGCAAAAGTAGAATGAACAGTGCTTATCCAATCCTTCATACATTAAAGTGAAGGTTATTAAAGAAAAAAAAAAGTATTTGGAATTTCTCTCATGGGTCTACACAAAGGCATGCAAACTATCATGTTAACAACTGATCAAACTTATTTCCAAAAGCATTAAAATATGCAATCTTTTAACACAGAGCAATGCAGAATTTTACCCTCATAAGCAGGTGCAGCAACTCCTGTTAACATCAACAGGGCTGCAAGAAGAGCCAAACCCAGAAATTCCAATGTGGTCTTCAAGGTAGTATGAGAATCATTAAATAAAGCATGATAGCACATTGCTTGTTCTGCGAAAAAAGACATACCTATCCTTCATTAACTGATAGAGATTTTCCTTCATATATTCAAATACAAAGTAAAGGTGGTCATTTTCTCGTATGACTTCTTTCAATTTTATTACATTGGCATGGTTTAGCTTCTTCAGAGACTGTAACAGAGCAAAATATGGCTTCAGATAACTCCACGGTGACCTTGATTCCTTATCAGAACTAAATTTTTAACATGTAAGTTTCTAGTACAGAATACACAAAACATATTCATCTGATACTGTTATTTATCTCGTAATGTCTGTTTCAAAGAACAACAAAATAGCAGTTTAATTTCAAAATAAACCCAACAACTATATTAATAGTAGTTTAAACCTATTTATAGGGATTACATCAGAGCTGGAGAGAAGATTAGCATAAAAACCTAATTCCCTACAATGAAAGACAGATCTGAAGCTGTAACAGCTCTTGCTCACTGAACTGAATAAGAAAACCCAGCATTCATTTTTTTTTCTTTTTGGCATGAGACTTTAATGAACAAGGATTTTCTTATGGATGTACTTTTTGGATATACTGATTATGTGAAACCTCCAATAAGTTAAATCTAAACTCCTTTGTTAGGGAGTTTTGTATATACAGAAAATGCCCAGATGCCCAAAATACAGAATTTAAGCCCAGGATTTCAAGTGTTATTCTATCACTTGGCTGGCCAAAAATCCCAGTGCTTTCTACAAATGCCCCAAACACAAGATATAAAGAATGGAGATATACCTAGAAATCTGCAAATAAAATGAAAGAGCAGGATAGTCAACCACAGGAATACACACATACAAAATCAATTTCTTTATCTTCTCTCAAAGACAAGAGGCTTGGCTGTGAGACATGGCCACTGCTTGAGAATAGTGGGGTATTCCACAAAGCAGCAGGACCTCTAAAAGTAAGAGCAGCCCATGGTTTTGTGAAATCTGTCACCATTTAAAGAGTTTGGCCTTATGCTTGGACACGGCAGCTGCCCTTTTCCTCCATGCAAGCCTAACAACACTTATTTTTAAACATGGTTTGTTCACGACTTTACCTTGACTTCTCTCAAATTCATACATTCATCCCATGAATAGAACTTTCTTTTCATTCTGAAATACAATTCCGAGATAAAGCATTTTCAGTGAACAGTACAGAATGCTTTTAGAACAAAAAAAACAAACGTTATTTCCTAAGTGGAGCATTACCTGTATTTTGACCTCAATTTAAAACATTCAAGTATACCCATCAGCAATATTATTAAAAACCAGCTCAACACTTAGAATTGCTAGAAATTTGCAGTGATTAATCATCAAACACTCAAAACATACTTTTAGAGGAGTACAGCCAGAGACCATGTTACTCCAAAGTGTAAGGGACACAAAATCCCTTTGTATTATTGGAGTTGTGCTCTTAATAATATGGTAAGCAATGATGACACTGTATGTAAAACATGGAAAATCACATC
>NW_020897696.1:1545773-1572197 GCF_003984885.1 Neopelma chrysocephalum | reverse complement strand
CATACATCCAAACGTGGATATTTGGTTTTGCTGAGATCTTGGAACAGGGTTGTGAATGTCACCGCTGTGTTTCTGTAAAGTTCTAGCACCTAAAGCAAAGAGATTTAAACCCAAGATTTTCATTCAAAATAAAAGTATCTTCAACCAAAACTGTCCCCTCTCAAATCCCAAACTTAAAAATCACACAAAAGAATTCCACATCCTGAAATCATGAGAATGAAAAAAACTTCCCACAAAATGTTGCTCCTTTTGCAAAAAATAATAAAAATTATCAACTGGAGATTTTTTTTTCTTTAGGTTAGATTAATATTAACTTCAGTAACAGTACTAGCAAGATATGGAGAAACCTGAAATTCTCTGAAATTCTTAAAGATAAAGTCAGTCAATTATATTACAATTAACTTAGTGCAGTAAATCCATGAATGAGGGAAAAGAGTCTCAGCAAGATACAATTTCTGGCATTTCAATTTATGCTTTATATTCTGCTTGCAATTCCATACGAATTTCAAGGGGAACTTCCCCATTCCTCTAATAAATTGTTGTTTTGGAATCATCTTTTAAGGCAAGTATGACAAAGCTCATGATTACACATAACTTCATTAGATCCAAGGAGACAGCCTTTATTTACCTGACCAGATTGTTGCTCTTATTTATCACTGTAGCAACACATGAAACTTAATGCAGTATTTACAAAGATTAGGGGGTTGGAAGGTATTTTAAATCTACCCATTAAGACTGGTATTCTTACAAGTCATATAAATAAACTCCCTAATTAATCAACTGCACATTCAGTTTTGCTTCTCCTTTGGTGTTACCCTAACAACGTTCTTAGAAGAAAGCATATTCAAACTGAACAAAAGCAGCATGCAATCTTATAAGCCAAGATAAATCAGTAACTTAAACTGATGTGTCTCTCTATTATCTGTTAGCTGAAGTGTGACCCACAAGCATCTTATTAAACACCTTAATTAAAAAAAATAATTTTGTTAAGTTCCTTTTAAAAAGGGACATTTTTTCTATCCTACACAATGAAAGACAACAATAATGTTAAAAGTGAAAATCTTTAAGATTTTGCAAGTACCTTTACTGAATTGAGATGCTACATACCTTTTGATAGCCACAAGTTCTCCTGACTCGTTGCTCTTCCCCATCAACACACTGCCATAGGTGCCATCACCTAGTTGTTTCATAATTGTGTAACGGTTCATTTCTTTTAAGACTCGAATAGCCAAAAGCTTATGAAATTCTCAATGTCTTCTGCTTTATTAAAGGATTCTATGCTCTTTGATTTTCTTAAGAGAAATCTTCTTCCAGATTGCTTTATGTTGGTGAATGCTTCTCATAACGGAGCAGGATATTCACTGGTCTCCCCCAAACTACAGGTACTTTAAGATCCAGATATGAAGTATAAGAGACACAAGAACATGGTCATTCTCACATAGATCCTTAAAATAAAATAAAATAAAAAAAAAGGAAACGACATAATTTTCCAAGATTTTAGAAAAGAGACACTACTATTTTTATCAAACTACCCCTCCAGAACTGTATGTGTTCTTTAAATAGAACACTTGATTGTCACTAGTTCCTTTAAATCCTTCAAACCACAGAAAGTACCTACTGTACGATTAGGGTTAGAGTAAGCAGAGACTGGAGAGCTAAGATTACTGTCATTATTCCCTAGAACAAGAGAAGTGTGTTTAAGGCTGGTGTATTCTGATGGAACTCCTTACTCTGAATTTGCAGACAGTAGCAGCTTCCTGATCTGTAACAAAGGCACAGTTTAAGTTTTGGATAACATAAAACCCCAAATTTTGCACAGGGTGCCATGGTAAACCTAGGGTCTCAACACTATTTTGGATTGGTAGTGAAAGTGATTTCTATGCTTAAAAAGTTAGTGAGGAAGGGAGGTGAAGCAATGAGATAACCACTTCGTTCTTCACTAAGGTAAACTAAATTGTTATAAATGTACTTGGATATCTTGCTCTGAAGTTCCCATAATTCTTAGACATGGTAATTGCTGAAGAGTTAAGTTTATTCTTCAGTTTTACAAGGGCTGCAGAGAGAAGTATAGAGTTCACATGCATTGGTATAAAAGACTAAATCTGACTTATCATTCGGAAAAGAATTCACACTGAGCAATGCTGAATGATCATCTTTGAATATATGTAAATCTTAATTTGAATCCTGATCCAAACTTGAATCTGAATCCCAGGTTTCATTATACACAATACCATCATCAATGTGTCAGATGAAGGCCAGCTGCCATAGGTCCTATGCACAAATCCTAAATTCCAACCAAGCACTGGCTACACTTTGGACACAATCCTAAAAACTGACGTTAAGACACTCAGGCAAACTCACTGTAGTCATCCACTTATTTATGCAAGTCTAGGAAAAACTAACAACCTATCACTGTACCATTTACTCACCATAACCCAAATGCCAACACACAAACAAACCACTGAATGCTGAGTAATAGCATTATCTCTACCTTTTGCCTCTGTTGTCTGAAAACACAGAATATAGCTCAAGTCAATGAAACACATGGTCAGCCCACCTTTGTAGGAGATGCAGAATTCAGCATGCAACTCTGTACACCTTAGCCTTATGCCAGAATTAGCTACAGGCTGGCCTGTCCAAACAGATTAAGGAACTCAAATTCAGCTGATAACAAGCCTCAGGCTTGAGATTTACAGGCCTGGCAAAATTTAACATTAAAATTGGTCTCTCAGGAGTGTGAACAATGCATTCTCAAGTCGACTAGCGTGCTGTGTAAACATCTGCCTGGACAATAGACCAATGTTTCTAAGCTATTATTAGTTGAAATGCTGCTTCCTCAGAGCAGTTGTAAGACACAGTGTTACTCTTATTGCTTCTGTTACCAGGAAGGAATCTCACATCAGCTGTCAAGATGCCAGTAACAAGTGACTTAGTGGACATCTCAGTCTATAATCTTTGCACCAGACAACCACCACTTTGGAATTGAAAAATACAAAGATGTTTTTACACGCAACCCTCTACACCTCCCCTCCAAAGCCATCACTATAGTAAAATACGATTTCTGGTTAATAGCATATTCTGAAACAAAGCTAAAAAGCAGATTTAACAAAAAGTAACAATCACAGACATCTCAAATTGTAACTGGATTTTAAATTGGACTTTCATATATTTAAGCCTATTGCTTTTTTCTCAGAGTTCAGCTTTATATCTCGTTCCCCAAAATGCCTGCATGCACTGAAGTCTTTAATACTTTCAATATTGCCATTTCTTCAACAAGGCTATTTTTTTACTCCAGTAATAAGCAGATGATCAAGTGTTTACTCCAAGTTAAGATACATTCTGCATGTCTATCTTGCAAATTGTCAATTGTTGGTTTTATGTATATATTAAAAACCAAATCAACATAAAAACATTCTGAAGGTATTCTTATACCCATTTTAAAACACAGCATCACATTTAAAGCACCATCAATGATAAACTGTGTATTCATTTTGTGTACAGGTATACACAGGCATATAATGTGAAGTAAACTTAAATGTAACAAATTTTGGGTGCCTGTGTTTCTCCGTTTCAACAAATATCATTATACATTGCTTAAGGCATGTTTTTTGGAGGAGATTTAGCAATATCTGTGAAAGATGGCCCTAGCTTGAACTCCTGAAGTTACATTAAAAATTTGGAGAATTTGCACGCATTTCATTTTCAACCTTTGGCTCTCTAACAAAGCAAACCAAAAAAAACAAGATTAAAACCTCTGTATATGCAATAAACAGACCAAGATCTAGACACAAATCTCAAGTTTTAACCTTTAAGTCCTCTAATTTTGGTGCCTAAACCCTACCAGCTTTCCAAGTAATTTTCTTTGGAGTATATATTAATCGCATGCTCTTACAACTATTCCTTTTGTCCAATTCTAATATTTTGGCATGTGCCCTTGAAACAACATCACATAAAGTAGTTCTCCCCTCCAGAAGTTCTGTGTAATCTCCGCTCTAGAAGTTCTGTATTGGGTGTGTGATTGTGCATTTAGTCTGTTCTGTAATGTATTTTATTTCCTTATTCCTTTTCTCCTGTATACTGTAATTTTTAGGGCACAAAAGCACTTAATCAAGTAAAGTATAGAAAAGTCAACACATTCCTTCGATAATCAAATGGAAGTGTCAAATCTACTCTATGGAAATGCACAAAACAAGGTGTGAAAACTATGTACCCTGGTAACAATGTCTATGTACTGCATACCAACCACCACACTGATGCACACTAGGCCATTCCACTATTGACTCTTATTAAAGAGTTGTCTTGGCACTTACAGTTTACAAAAGAAAGGCAAACAATGGAACTCTTATAGTGAGACATCATCAAATGAAAACTAGCCAAATGCAGTGGGAAAAAATGGACTGCAGGTATCACACTTGACTATAAGCTCTTTTCCAGCTTTTAAGAGAATACATCCATCATACACATGTATCTAAAAAACCTGACAGGGTTCTTTGGACACTAAGTGGTCAATTTTACAGCAATGTTATGGCACACCATAGTCTGTAGGAAATGCTGGAGGGTAATAGAGGTTGGCTGACCAAAAAAAGGCAGCACTGATTCCTGCAAAACTTACTGCCACTGCCTACCCATATTAGAACAAATGAGGCTGCCAAGCACTTGCATTTTTCAGCCTGATCTGACATCAGGGTCAGGGGCTTCTTTCACTTTTACTAGAGTTACAGAGCACAATGAGTTAGAACCTAAATGGCTCTAGAGATTCACATTTCACTACAGACTTCTGCATACTTTGCACTTTAAACCACATGTGCCCAGCTCAGGTGAGAATTTTTTTTCCTCAGTGGTCTCTCTATATTGTCTTTTTCAAATGTGCAGTTCAGTTTTCTCTTTTTTACCAACCTGAGGGGAAGCAAGGGCTCAATCTAGCTTTTCTGGTTAGCACAAGCCTCTGAAGTGGCCTTTCCCATTCTAATGCTTATATACTATTATTTCCCCAGTGATATGAAGCTCTAAAATGTAAAATTATCATAATAGTCAGCTACCAAACTGGAAAGAGAAATCCTACTCTAAACAACAGCTTGTTTTATACTCTTAATGACACACTGTGCATAATCTCTTCACATAGGATTAAGGAAGGATTAAAACAAGGGACAAATAGAGGACAAAATACAATAGCTTGACAGAATCTATAATTTGTGTAAATTTAGAGGATCTGAACAAATACTAAGTAATTTAAGCAGAATTTCACTTTTACTGTATTAATGGTGCTTTAAGCACTAGCAACAATTTGAAATTGTTTTAGTTGTCTGAATTACATTTCAAAATGCAATGATTAACAGTAAATCGCCTGCATTTCTTCTGTACAAGTACTACACATTCCCAACCATTTCATATTTGCATGCTAAACAGGCTACTCTCAAATAAATAGAAACTAGGATATATGACCCAACAAAGATCTCCCACACAGATAAGCAGAACACCCACAACTCAGTCTCACCAACCTGTTTACAGTAATCCCGAAATCGCCAAAACCGTTCGCAGAGGATGGTACTATTCTCAATGATCAAAACTGGCAGTACTGCACAGTACAGAATGTATGCTGATACAAATTTTAAAAGTAAAAAAAAAAAACCAACTCAAACTCAACCACTAAACAACAAACAATTTGGTGCTACAAGAGCCTTCTTGGTAGTGACTGTATATTACTAAAGCTGACAGTAATCAGATCCCATGACAGGTGGATCCAGTTCTGGAGATTACCGCAAATCCATTACTCTAATCAAAGACCAGCAGTTATTTAAAAGCCTGACTCTCAGCTGCAAGAAAGAAGTCAATAGCATTGACAGTAAATACTTGTACTTTTAAATAGACTCTCTTAAATAAATTTTTTTAAAAGTCTCTTCAAAAGTCTAGTATATTGTTTCATTTGTTTGAATCAGGCCTTTAGGATGGGGCACATCAAAAAGGAAGAATTAGAGTTTTCTCTGAGTATTTTCCCTTGTTTTCTTCCAAACCAGCTTTGGTTTCAAACAAAAATGATTCACAACAACTTTCTCAGGATGTTTCATCCATGCCAGCAAGGCTACCTTTTCCCACCCCCATGAAACCTCTTCCTGCGATGCAGTGAGCAGTACAGCAAGTTTCAGGGCAGCAATGGTTTCAGTGCTGCTGGACCTTGAAGTCTGCAGCCTTGCACAGTGCCCAGAAGGAACATGAACTACTCATCTTTCAGCATCTCCATACCACTGTAAGTTTCAATAAATCACAGAATCACACAATTGTTAAGGTTGGAAGGGACCGCTGAAGATCATCTAGTCCAACCACCATTACACAGGAGCACATCCGGGTGGGTTTGGAATATCTCCAGACAGGGAGCCTCCACGACTTCCACTGGCAGCCTGTTCCAGTGCTCTGCCACCCTCAACATAAAGAAGTTCTTCCTGTTGATGAGGTGAAACTTTCTGTGCTTTAGTTTATGGCCACTGCTCCTCATCCTGTCACTGAGCACCACCAAAAAGTCTGGCACCATCCTCTCGGCACCTGCCTTTGAGATATTTCTATGCATTAATGAGATCCCCCTCTCAGTCTTGATAATGGAAACAAATGCTTCTTTCCACTTTAGTTTCACCTGATGACGTTCAGTCACTTCCCAAGAGAGTACCTTCCTTAACACACGCTCACAGCAGAAAGGGGAGCACAGCACTCCTCGCGCTCACTCAGGCTATGCAACTCAGCACCACCCGGCCTGCAAGTTTCACCCCGGTTCTCCCAAATGAAAATTCACCTCCTTTCATTAACCCTGGGCATTTCAGGCCATCAAGGCCCGGACCTGACCTACTGAAGCCAAAGCAGGTAGGATCCCTCTCTCTGCAGGCTCCACACCCAAGCAGCGCCGTCTCTCCCAGCCCCAGCACTACAGCAGGACAGCTCCCTATACACGCGAGTGAAGCCCGCCAGCGAGCCGGCCCACCCCAAACCAGCCTGGGGGCAGAGAGCAGCCGTCCTCTTCGGGGATGGATAACAGCCCCCGGGGCTGTTCCCGCTCCAGCCTAAACCAGCACCTCCTTCGTCCTGGGGAGGACCCCCAAGACGACCCAGCCCCCGGGTGACGAGGAGACCCACCTCTCTCCACCCTCCCCGCCGCCCCGGAGCGCAGCCGCCCACTCACCGCGGCGCTGCGGGCGGTGCCACCGGGCGGTCCCCGCCGAGCCCCCCGGTCCGAGCGCCCCCGTCCGCCCGCGGCCTCTCCCGGCCGGGCCGCTCTGCCCCGTCGCCGGGGCGACGGCCGGGGCGGGACCCGCCGCCGGCAACGCCCCGCTCGCCGCGGTCACGGGGCGCGGCAGGCGGGGCGCCAGGGCAGCATCCCAGCCGGAGCCGGGGAGGTGGGTGAACCCCGCCATGGGAAAAGCGGGGACGGGTCGCGACGCTGTGGGAAAGCGAGTGGTGCACAACGCGATGTGCGCATGACGACGAGAGCCACGTCACGGGTTCCCTGAAGGTGGCACCGTGGTACGCGAGATCGTTTTCAGACTGTCTTTACTATCGTTACTGTTAATAGTAATAGTAATTATATATTAAATATATAATTGGTGTTCTGGTGAGACCCCACCTAGAGTACTGCATCCAACTCTGGCGTCCCCAACACAGGAAGGACATCGAGCTCTTGGAGCAAGTCCAGAGGAGGGCCACCAAGATGATTAGAGGGATGGAGCACGTCTCCTGTGAGGAAAGCCTAAAAGAACTGGGATTATTCAACCTGGAAAAGAGAAGGCTTTGGGGTGACCTAATTGCAGCCTTCCAGTACCTGAAGGGAGCCTACAAGGAAGATGGAGAGAGACTATGTACAAGAGCATGTAGTGACAGGACAAGGAGGAATGGGTTCAAACTGAAAGAGAGTAGGTTTAGATTAGATATTGGGAAAAAAATCTTTACTGTGAGGGTTGTAAGGCACTGAAATAGGTGGCCCAGGGAAGCTGTGGATCCCTAGAGGTGTTCAAGGCCAGGTTGGGTGGGGTTCTTGAGCAACGTGATGTAGTGGAAGGTGTCCCTGTCCATGGCATGGGGGTTGATCATCTTTAAGATGATCTTAAAGATCCCTTTCCAACCCAAACCATTCTGTGATTTTATGATTCTATGAAATAAAGCCGCCAGCTAAGCTGCTGCATAGTTAGCATTTGCACATAAATTCCCACCTCTGGTATTCACAGCTGTAATGTAACCTGAGGAATTTTTTTCCCCTAGCATTTATTTTATTATTACTATTATTATTTATAGTAAGCAATTTATTAAAATGCACATTGCTAATACTGATGCAGGGGAGAAACTTTGAATGCTGTATGTATTCTAAAACATAAGAGTACTTTTGGCAGGGAAGTCTTGTTTTAAGCTTCAATTCTTAACATTAGCTTGAACTTCCTATTTTTTAATGTTTTTCAGAGCAAGGGGCAAGAAAAGGAGGAGATTATTTTGACACAGTAACTACTAGTAACACCATAGAGGGAAAGGCAAAAATTGTTTTAGAAATTCAGATTCCTATCTACTTCACCAAGCTGAGCAAAAATGGGAAGCTGTCTTCATTATACTTTTGTTTTTGTTATATTTTTGTTTTACCCTCTCCCTCATTAACTGGTGTGGTAACTTTGTGATGGTTTAAAAACTGTTGACAGATTAATTGATTCTACCTCAAGTCAACTGGGTGGAACGTGGGGCTACGGGAATCAGTTTTCTGGAATCCAGAGGATTCGACCACTTGCACATACGTTGCTGAAATGAAAGTACAAGAAAACAACATTATATTTTCTGAAACAAAATATGCCTGTTTTCTTTACTGAAATAAAACATCAGAGGTGACTGCCAGGTAAAATGAAGTTCAAAGGTGAGACTTGGACATGAGAAAGAAGGTCCCATAACCCACAGGTTACCTCAGGCAGAGATTCAACAGGAGATGATTGTATGTAGCAAAGCATTTAACCATGCAGTAACCAGTAAAAATGTGTTTGAACACTATTACATGTATACGTTACATGTGTGGAAATACCTCTCCACTGCCAGTGGAAATGATACAACAGCAATGTCCTCTCCCTGCCCTTGTGTCCTTTCCTCACTCTACAGTTAGCAATGTTCCATGACTATTGTTCTTCCTCCTCTGGTGCTGCCACCCAATTTCATAGAATCATAGAATGGATTGGGTTGGAAGGGATCTTAAAGATCATCTAGTTCCAACCTCACTGCCCTGGGCAGGGATACCTTTCACAAGACCAAGCTGCTCAGAGCCCCATCCAACCTGGCCTTGAACACTTCCAGGGATGGGGCATCCACAGCTTCTCTAGACAACCTGTTTCAGTGCCTCACCACCCTCACAGTGAAGAATTTCTTCCTAATATTTAATCTAAACCCATCCTCTTTCATCTCAAAGCCATTCTCCCCTTGTCCTCTCACTACATGCCCTTATAGAAAGTCCCTCTCCAGCTCTCTTGCAGGCCCCCTTTAGGTACTGCAAGGTGCTATAAGGTCCCTCCAGAGCCTTTTCTTCTCCGGGCAGAACAGTCCAACTCTCTCAGCCTGTCTTCTTAAGAGAGATGCTCCAGCCCTCTGATCATCTCTGTGGCCCTGCTGTGGACTTGCTCCAACAGATCCATAGCTTTCTTTTGTCCCCAGAGCTGAATGCAGCGCTGCAGATGGGGTCTAACAAGAGCACAGTAGAGGGGCAGAATCACCTTCTCGACCTGCTGGCCACGCTGCTTTTGGTGTAGCCTAGGATATGATTGGCTTTCTGGGCTGCAAGCTCACATTGATGGGTCATGCTGAGCTTCTCATCAACCAACACCCCTCAGTCTTTCTCCTCAGGGCTGCCCTCCATCCATTGCCCCCCAACCTCTGTTTGTCCTTGGGATTGCCCCAAACCAGGTGCAGGACCTTGCTCTTCATAGAATCACAGAATATTCTGAGTTGGAAGGGACCCACAAGGATCATCAAGTCCAACTCTTAAATGAATCTCCTGTACAGGGATCGAACCCACAAGCTTGGTGTTATTGGCACCATGTTTTAACCAGCTGACTTGGCCTTGTTGAACTTCATGAGGCTTACACTGGCCCACCTCTCAAGCCTGTCCAGGTCCCTCTGGATGGCATCCCTTCCCTCCAGCATGTCGACTTCACTACACAGCTTGGTGGTGTTGACAAATTTGCTGAGGATGCACTTGATCCCACTGTCCAAGTCACCGACGAAAATGACAATGCTTTTGGTTACTTGTTCAGCATTTCTAGTCTAATTACAGCCACTTATAAGAGACCTCACACAAACAAGGGGTCTGATGTTTAAATAATTTCTGAATTAGTTTTGCACAAGTGAAACACTTAAGTTTAAGTTCTGTTACTGGGACCTTGTGTCTGTCAGTTGTTGGTACTTTTTGTAATGCTCCCCAACATTCACACATATGAAGAGAGAACACCTGTAGACAGAACTTGCCAGTGTTTAAGCTAGACTGACACGTGGTGTGGAGTTGCAGGACAAGCACTGCAAGCCAGTCACTTAACACTTCATTTTGTCAGGAAGACAGGAGAGAGGTGCTGTTCTGTGCTCTTGCTATGAACCAGGAAACTGAAGGAAAGACAACAGGCTGGAACAAAGAGACCCAGGAACCACAGCGATATTTGTGAGCCCTGCTAAAGGACCTCTGAGAACATCCTCATGCACCTGCTTCCCTGCTTGTTTTACAAAACAAGAGAAGCAGACTCTCTGCTGATTTTCTGTTGAAAGAACCTTCTTTGGTTGTGGTCCTTAAAAGTGTTGATGCTTTGCTCAAATGCCAGCCAAAATAGCTGAAACTGGCTTTCCCAGACACCATCACAAGTGCCAGCACGCATGTTGAAGCTGATAGGGATTGTGTAAACTTTATTTTTCTGCTTGTTTAAATGAGTTTGAGCCAAACAAGTGATGTTTCTATGTGATACTTACTCACACCTGTATCATCCCACTGATCTTTGTGTTGCATGTGGACTCTTGTGAGTCTATGAAGGTGCCATGTTGAAATGCACTCTCCATTTTGCACAATCTCGGCTATAGCACTACGTAAACAGTGCCTGGTTTACTCTCCCTTTGCTTGTGAGCAGCAGGAAGATACTTAGTTTATACAGCTAGAACACTGAAGGCGGTAATCCAGCCATTGATAACCACTGTACACCAGTCTCATTATTTCTAAGGCAAAGGGATTTTAACAGACCCGGACTAACTTTTCACTCTGTATGTTGGGAGGAACTAATCCAACACTAAATGTCTCAGTTCTCCCCTTTTTATCTGCATGTGACTTCTACTGATAAGGGTGGGAATGACATGAACTTTCCTAAAAGCATCCCTAGAGCTGCACTGGGCATCCTGCTGAATGATGTCTCTCAGGAAACATAATCTACTTTTGTGAAAGCTGTTTCAGTTTTATTAGATTGCTTCCCCAAAAAAGGCATGAAGAAAAAATCTAGAAATCCAGAACAAACCCCAGAAAATCCCCAGGAAGAAAAAAGTCTCAAATCATATTCTGCTATGTTACATTGGTGGTTTCCACCCCTGAAACTCAGAGGAAAGCTTGTCTCTGTCTTTAAAGATGACAGTTTGTACCCCAAAACAAGGAGATTAACTGCTTCAAGTACAATAAGCCCAAAACACCCAAGTTCCTTCATGCCTTCTTTGTAGCATGTAGCATGTTTAAAAAGCCCAGAGGTAACTTGCTTTCAGAAGAGGAGCAAGGGCTAAGCAAATTGCTCAGGCTCTCACCGGAGGTCTTTGGCATGACTGGATGGAGAGCAGGACAGTGTGCCAGGCTCTGTCCTCCCACCAGGAGGAGATGGGACCATGAAAAGAAGCACACACGTTTGTCAGATGTGTGACACATGCCTGCATATGGTGGGTACACGGTTATTATCACACAGCCTCTTGTCTCTAGGAGGCACCCATTCAGCACTTGTGCTTTTAAACTTTGTCATTAGGAGGCTGCTGTTTTGATACAAAGGGCAGCCTCAGCATATGGGGACAGATGGTACTTTACCTCAGTAGGGCCCTTGTAACTTATATGAAGCCGGAGCCAGAGGAGGCTGAGATTTGAAAACACCTTTTCCCCTGCTCCTTCTGTGACTTCACCATAACAACAGGAATTTGTTAGATGAAGACGTCTGCCGCAGTCAGTACAGGATGCAGGCTGACAAGGGGCTCCTCTCACGTGCTCAAGGCAGGACCACAAACCTGAAAGGTCCCCTGGAAAGGGACGATTAATGGAAGAGAAGATGCTTACTCAGGGACCGAAGGGAGCACTTCTTGCTTCAGAATGCTGCTTTGCCTGAGTAACATGCTTTTAAAGTCAATCCTGCAGCTCTGTAAACCTACAAGGAGGCTTTCAATTTCAGCTTTTTTATTGTTACAGAAGCTCACATTGCCTTTACATTTGCGTATTTTGAAGAGAAAACTGTCTACAGCACTACATTTATCCATCTGATCTATCTGAAAAAGGTAACATACGGATATCGCATCCCAGGCACTTGCACATGAAAGAGAGCAAAGTGAAGAAAGATTGCAATAACCTTTAGAGTGGTTTTATTTGTTCTAGTGCTTCAGATGATGCAGCAGGGTAGTTACTCACATAGCTTTTCACTGTGCGTGAACAGCTGTCATGTTTATTAGAAATAAATCCACACCCTAAAAGTAGCATCTTAACACAAACTGTTGCATCTTCTTTACAGGTATACAAAGTTCTGCTTAAAAGGCTGTGTTTAATTGCATAGCATAATGATTTAAGCATACAGCTACAATAACAAGTTTTATACCAGTAATATAAACAGCACACAACCCCTACAGATTGTCTGAATATTTTAATAACACACAATGTTTTAATAACTTGTGGTTGAATTGTGGTTGACTAACTCCTCTAAAATTAATATAAAATGTAGCAATTTACACCTTTGAAATTTTCCTCATTTTTCACATCTGCTGTGAATCCTTCCAAATTTTTTAGTTATTTTCTTTGGCATTATTCTGCTCTTATGATTTTTTCTCTTTAAACTTATAAGGCTGTAAGTCTTGATTTTTATTCTACATGTCAATTGCCTCAATATAATTTGGCATACAGATGAGAAATCTCAGTTCTGTAAGTGTGTTATATATTCCTAAACTCTCGAACTCTCCATCAATCTTTCTGGGTAGGAAACTCCCCCCCCCCCATTTTTTTAATTATCATTATTATTTTTTAAGGTTAGTATATGAGCTAATTATCAAACTGATGTCATTCAGCTGAATCTGTTCTAATCAGCAATTTAAAACACCTGGTAGAAGAATTGCCATAAGAGTTTAACAAAAGCCAAGTGAGATACACAGCAAGTACACTAAAAGACAAGGTAAGCTTGCTGGACGTGAATTAATTTAGTGTTTTTGTGAATTCCATCTTCACGTGGCTTGAATTTTTAAAGTGCTGAACAATCCACTGCTGAAACAGGATGCTATTATCTAAATTCCTGTAAAGTTCAATTTAATGTGTCAGACTGAATGCATTGTTTTCACAAAATTACAAAAAGGAAGAAAATATTCTACATCAGAAATAATTATTTTAAAAACTCGGTTATTTGTACACTGTGCATTGCAATTAAAGTTTATCAGTTTAATGATGGCTTCAACACACAGAACCTTACAATTCTAACTAGCCAGCTGCTCACATTAGTTTACATGGTGATTTGTTTTTAACCATGATTTCATATTTATTGAAAGAATACAGTAGCTTGCTGTTACTCAAAACATAACATAGCAAAAATATACATCAAACATTTTAAAAAACCAAAACTGAGTCTCCAAGAAGTTAAAGATACCTGGAAACTTAATAATAATGATACCAAGAGGAAATATTTTAACCCCTGACCAATCCCCTGTGTCTAGTTAGCTCCCTTGTTTGGCACACACAGTTTGGGTGCAGGCTCCCCAGTACTAGTCAGCTTGCAAAATATCTGGCTTTTAAACCAGCAGTGCTCCTCTGTTTTTTCTTCTTCATGGATTAATGAAGAATTAGTTCATTCAGCTAAGAATTTGGGGATGCATTTCCTTATGTTTTCTTTGTTTAATTTGGAGTGTCTGGAGATTTTGTTTTCTAACCTCTGGTTGCTGGTTGCTTCATTTCCAGAGCAGTGCTGTCATGGGGAGCTATGATTGCAGAGAATAAAAATTACTAAATGTCCCTTGGAGGAGGGAGAAAGACCTAACAGAGATGGAGTGGAGGAAGGCTGCTAGGGAAGGTTCATTCAACGCTAACCTGCTCTGCTAACCAGGTAGGATGTTGCATTTTTAGACAGGATGGAGTTGTATTCAGGGATAAAGTGAATTCTGCAGCAGTACCTTTGCAGTATTGGTCTGACCAGTTTGCCAGACCCCTTTAGACAAAAAGCACTTCCACTGCAAATGGTTTTCAGGACCATGTATGTTAACCCTGACACCCATGTGATGCTGAGCATGCTTGGTGGGAGTTACCTGAGCCTTCCTGCCTTCAGGTTGAGGGGATCAGTTCTTGGTATGGCTATGCTGGGCTGTCCTTTTTGCACAGAAAGGTTAGAGAGTCTGTACCCTTGATACAGGGGATCAAAAAGCAACATGAAGTCAGCATGTTTCATTTCTCAGGTTTCAGTTTTTCCATTTCTCGTTTCAGAGAAACTTAGCTGGTCTTTCCATTCATCAAAGGGATCACAGCAGATAAATGGCCCATTTAGGTGATTTATTCTGCAAACTGTCTTGCTTTCATTTCTTTTCTTTTCCTGCCATTTCTTTCAATTGACTATAATATAGCCACCTTTCTTCATCTTTTTTCCATTCCCTAATTAGCGTTTCCTTTCTTACAGATGGACTGTTTCTCTCAAAGCTTGAGGAATCTGGCAGGAGTTGTAGCTATGAGCAGGTTGCACTTGCTGTCAAAGGAGGCTGTTGTCTTCCAGAGGTGCTGCACCTCCACGTTGCCTTCCCCTAGTTGTGTTTGGGGCTCAGCTCCTTGTGCCATTTTAGAGATTGTGTGGGGCTGGTTTGAAACTACATGCAAAATATACTTCACTCAGCACAGCTCCAGAAAGGCACTTTTGGGGAGAAAGGTGTTGTGATGCACTGCTTCCTGACCTCTCCTCAAATCCCAAACCACTGGGCTTAGCATCCACATGGTCAGCCCAATAATGTATTTTCCCACCTGCATGTATTTGCCATTTAGGCAACGTCTAGTCAGTATTCAGCACTCTCAAACCTTAAGGTCTGACCTTCGTGCTCAGCATAGCTGTTGCCCAGCAGGAGCCCATACCGATAGCTCTCCGTGCTCTCAGCTGGTTTGGGCTTTGTGGGGATGGAGTCATGCTGGTAGAGCAGTGCTGACTTTACCATCCCAAAGTCTTCCTGAATCTTCATCCCCGAATAGATAGCACCAGAGACGTTTTCTGCCATGTGGGTGTAGCTCTGGAGGTTTTTCATGTCGCAGAGGTTGTCACTGTATTTCAGTGCAGGCGGCTTGTATGCCTGGTAGGACACCTTGGTGGTGGTGGTGATGACCGTCTGCAATGGTGGGGCTATGGGAGCGGGGCTGGGACTGTACCTGCAGGGATAGTCCCCACCGTAGTAAGCATGGTTAGCACTTGTTTGCATCTGTCCATAGTCACCCTGGTCTCCGCTGCCAGTTTTCCCCCAAGCTGGTTTCAGTCCGTAGTGTCTGCCAGGGTTATCAAAGCTCTTATCATGGGTAGTCACAGTGCTGTAGTGAGACCCGTTCAGACTGAGGGGGTCTGCATCAATGGCAGAGCTGGTCAGATCTTTGTAAAATGTTGGGTAAGGGCTAGAGCTTATAAAGGTAGGAACTCCAAACTCATAGCTGCATGGCCTGGGCATGTAGATCCTTGGATTTGGGCACTTAGGGTATGACAATAGCTGGTCCTCTTGGAAGCTGGCTGACTCATAAGGTACTTTGTAGAGGTCTGTGTTCTGCAGTGAAGGATAAGACTGGGCTGGAATTGAAAAACTGGAGTCTGTGATGATACCAACTCTTTCTTGGCCATCCATGCAGGGAAAATTCTGTAGGTTATTGGTGTAACCGCTGCTGTCATGGTACCTTCCTGCCTGACAAGGAGAAGTAGATACTTGAGATTAAGGAATCAATACTGCCCACACACATCTCAATACTTGTGGTATTGCTTGTTTCTGCCCAGAATTAACAGATGTAGCATGGTGTTAATCTTTTTTTGCCCTCGGATCTCCAGTACAAGCTTATGACACCTTTCTAATTTAGAAAAAAAATTAAAAGTAAAAAATCTTAATTTGTGTCACCTTTTTAATTGACTAATGACTTTGACTTACCTCTGAGTTTAGAGGTCTCTTTTTCTGGGAATGGTGATAAGAGGACATTTGCTTCTTTATTGCACTTCGTCTTGCCTCTGCCTCTAATTTACTCTCTGGCCTGGGGTGGTCATGGACACCTTTAGCCTATTTAGGATTAACAAAGAATTAGATGTGAACGGGAAGGGGGTGAGACAAGACAAAGTGCAGTAAGTAATTTAAGAGATAGCCACAGCATTGTCTGTGGTTTGGCACAAGAGAAGAGGAAGGGAAAACTAAACAACAAGGAGGGATTCATTGTAAAAATAAATAAATAAAATGAATCACGATTTGGAGGTAGAAAGAAGGAAAAAGTGAGAGAGAAGTCAATGAGGACTGCAGAGCTGATGGAGGAGCAGACATATTACCTATGTTTGAGACATTCAGTAGTAGTTAATTAGAAACAAGGGGAAAAAGATATACATTTAGTTTCATTGTTTTTCTGCAGTCCAGTATCTCAGTTCTGCTTTATAAATGTATATATATAAAAATTGTATACATAGGCTTTAAAGAGGTTTCATGCCACAAGAAGACAAATATTCTCTTAAAACAATACACCTTCTTGAATAGGACTGAAAATTATATCCTGGAAAACCATCCAGAGATGCTCTGCTATTGAAACACCTGTGGATATGCAGATCTATGTAACCAAAACTATCCTGGTATCTGATGAAGTAATATATTCTACATGTCCTTACCCATTATGTTTGTCTAAATGCACCAACATATAGTCCCTAATACAAAGTAGGAAGCGTAAAATTGGTTTTAAAAACACCGTCCTTTCCTCAACCAGAAATTAAATTCTAAGCACGGATTTATCAACTATTTTGATGGTAAAAGTCATCTGGTTTTGCATGTCTGTAACAGAACATCTGAGTAAGAATAATACAGAATATGGCCAATTTTCTTCCATTTACTGACCGGAGAACAGAGTTCACTGTCTGTGGGTTAGGGAAAAAATTCATCTGGCAGAAAATGTAATCTCACGGAACAGAAACTTTATGTTACATTTTTGTTCTAATGTTGCAATAAAAAGACCAAATCAATAAGAAATTTCAGATTTTAGCTTTCTAAATTTCCATTTTTTCCTGGCAAGATTTTAAATCCTCAAAATTGAAAGGCTAGTTTCATGTGAAGTAGAATTTTCATGTATCAACTCCTGCAATTTAAGCAAGATTTTTTTTTTCTATTTATTTAACAGGAAATAAGTATTAGGTCCTTGGAAAAATTCAGTTGTCAGATGTGCCAGGGTGCAAGACAACCTTCTTGTTTGTATTTGTGCTCTGTAAACAGGAGAATTTAAGACATTAATTGCGATGTTATAGTGAAAATTGAATATTGTCAACTCTCAAGTACTGTTTTTAAAAGAACAGCCAAGTGTTGTTGTTTCATTTGTTTTTGCCATACTTGTACTAAACAGAAATTCTGTCATGGACCAGAACTCCACTGTGCTCACCATGTTCAGTGTTACACACAAAAAAATATAATGTGGGGGTAGGAAGAAATCTCTCTCCAGATATTATTTTATATACAGACATAATTTATATATATGTGTACAAATAAATATGCCTGATTTTTACCTGGAAAAATATTGCTTTGCCATCAAGCCTCCAGAAGTTTGTGACCGGATAGCCACTGTGTCCTCGGCAAGGAATCAACTCAAGGGCTGAATTGCAGTTTGGGCAGGCTTTCTCTGTGAATAAAGACAAAGAAACTACTGAAGAGATTGATTGAAGGCAAGGATGCTTCCTGAGAGTAAAGAGAGCTCAAGAGCAGTATGATCAGACTTCACTGAAATTCAAATTAAAATATATTGTTCAAGGAAACACAACATAGACTACCAAGCATACTTGATATAAATGCTAATGATGTAAAGGGTTTCAGATCCATTTCCCCTTAAGTATTTACAAATAGACATTGATGAAATTTGTAAATAAATCACATTCTTTATGGCTTAGTCTGCCTGCAAGTAAGAGTGACTCCAGTTTAGAAGTCAAGCCCAGATGAAAGAAACATGACCCTTTGGGCATCCCAGCTTTCTTTGGGTATCTCTCACTTTGTTGCTTCTGCCGAGCCTTGTCACATATGGCAGGGCGAAGCTGCAGCCTGGCTCCGCCGGGCAGAGCACAGCTCCTGGCACACACCACCACTCCCAGGCAGGACTTCTTGAGGATCTGGCAGTTGTGGTTGTTGGTGTTGCGCATGGCCCAGCCACTGAGGTGCCTCTGCGCGTTCTTCTCCTCACTGGAGTAGATGAGCCGCACGTAGCCATCGGGCCATTCCTGGAAGGCATCAAAGTGCTTGGGCTCCTGCAGCAGCACAAGTGGGGTAGAGGGGCAAGGCAACAAGGAGAAGAGCAAGATAATATTATCAGTATATCACAACCTGATATTTTCTCCCTGTTACAAAACACACAACAGGAAAAAAAGTTTTTTCCATGACCATCCAAGCAGCAGAAAAAGAATTATTGAAAGAATAACTTATTCAGAAATGCTCTAGAAGGGAAAAGGCAGTCTGAGCTTCCGTGTTTCAAGAGTCAGGATCCTTTCCTCCTTCGCACCATGATCCAGAATAACATGGTCTGTTGTCACAGGTGCCTCTTTACAGTAGGGTTACCCAGCTGTAAAACATCAGCCTGGTTACCAAAACTTACTAACTGGTCTGCCACCAGTGTGCCCAGACAGGATGGGCACCTTGATCGTGACTGCTGTTAAGTTCTCCTTGTTGTGGGACCATGCACCTACAGGCAAGAAACTAGAAGTTTTAGCTATGGAATGGTTTCTTAGGTTGTATCTGAGTTGAATAAGACTTTTGCTAAGAAACAGAAATAAAAAAAATTGCCCTTGCAAATACAGTTCCAATATATACATAGTGGCTCAAAAAAAGAACATTTCAGTTTTGGATTTCACTGGCTTTCTGGAGCTGCTTACTAAAATGTAATTACTAGAACAATGAAAGAACAACTAAGATTTTAAACTGTAAATATTTACAGTGCAAGTAAAGAGTTCCTGCAATGCTTATTTAACATAGGTACATACCACATGTGAGCAATGCCAGGGAAAGCAATAAACTACCAGCATTTACAGTGTTAAGACATTCTGTAATAGCGTGGACTATTAAATTAAATAAACTTGAAGCAGAAAAAAGTTGTAAGTTAACACATTTTAAAGCTCACAAGTAGACAGAAGTTGAAGTGCTTGTTGGCATTAAAGTATCACATCAACAAATGAAGGAAATAGTTAGATAAGTTGGATTAGAGTAGTAAAAACCAGTTAATTCAAGCTTCTAGTCCACATTTCTTGAACAAGAAGGAAGGAGAAGGAAACTGGCCAAACTGAGCCATAGATTATATTAGGTTTTCATACATAGCTGGCCAAAGCTGTGTATCAAGTCCGTATTTTTATTACAAGTCATTTCATAAGGACTGGGAAAAAAAAGTGAAAAGGTGCAGGAAAAATAAAGCAGACATAAAACGAAGCTTTTCTCAGACGGAAGGTTGCTCCCGTTTCCCTAGTAGCCCAGCTCCTCCTCTGTCACTCTCCCACCCACCCGTTACCTGCGGCAATTTGGGGTCGTTGATGTCCCAGGTCAGCTTCATGGCGAGAAGCGGCAATGGGGGATGACTCCTGCTTTTTTATGCTGTCGGGGCGTCGCCCAGTTGGAGAGGAGTTCTCAGCCGGCCCCGCAGGCGGAGCAGCAGCACAACCGCGGCACCTGGGCGGGCAGGGGCTGCGCTCCCCCTCTGCCACACAGGCGGGTTTCGCTACCCTTACCTGGAGGTGTGTGACGGGGGATAGCCGTGGGGGTTTGGCAAGAATACACCCCCCAGCACGGGGGGCCGTGACCTCGGCAAATT
Source organism: Neopelma chrysocephalum (assembly GCF_003984885.1). Lineage (NCBI taxonomy): Eukaryota > Metazoa > Chordata > Aves > Passeriformes > Pipridae > Neopelma > Neopelma chrysocephalum. Next base: position 1,551,982 of record NW_020897696.1, on the reverse strand, counting down.
CGAGCAGAGTCTGGAAGTCTAACCCGACGGTGGCGGGGCTCTGCCGCTCGTTCCCGCAGGTGCTGGGATGGGAGAGGTTTTGGGGAGATGGGGACCCGTCTCTGCCCGGCCGGGACGCCCCTGATGTTGGATTTCGAGCGCAGCTTGGAGCTGCCTGCAGCTTGAAAAGCCTCCGAGAGGAAGGCAAAGGCGCTGAATAACCTGCTCTTTAGATGTAGATGTAAACGAATTCAACATTATTTGGGAGGTTTCCCCTTCGCGCCGTGCTCTATAACACCTAGTTTAAAATGCAAATTTAGTGCCGGTGCTATCAGCACATTTTAACTTATTAAAAATTTGTAAGCTTCTTGTTACCTTTTCTTTTTGGAAGAAATAGCCGATGGGTTGTGGTGTTTGTGTTTGTTTTGTTGGTTTTGCGGTTTTTTTGGGAGGTTTTTTTTTGGTTTGGTTTTTTTTGTATGTTTGTTTATTTTGGTTTGGGTTTTTTCTAGGGGGACAGGGGTTTCAGGGGGGGTGGAGGGAGGTTGATTTTTGGTCTGAGAAACAGAAAGAAAAAGACGCACAATAGCATAGAGACCAAGCCGTTGAACGCCAAGCGCTGCTATCATCCTTTAAACGATCTCACCTGTTCGGAATGATTTTCTCATTCACTTCCATCGCCTCTGGTCCAAAATTTACTGGCCTTTACCCTTAACCGTGCACAATAAACCCCAGCCGGTAGGAGCAGGTGCCGGCTGTGGCACCCCTCGGCAGAGAGCAGCCCCTCTGAGGTTCCTCGCTCCGCTTTTGCACCCTTCGGATCGAGCGGGGGCGTCTGTCAGTGCTGCAAAGCCGATCGCCGGGTGCAGGAGACCCATCCCAGATTCCGCACACCTGCGGCTTTTTAGTGCGAGTGCGAGAGTGGCTTTTTCCCCCCCCTTTCCCCACGCCCCCCCCCCCCAGTGCTGGGGTCTGGCAGCGAAAGAAGAGCTCTCAAAGCCGCAGGAAACGCTGGCGAGGCTCTCTCTTCACCCCAAACGCGGGTTTATCCAACAGCAGCCGGTTACGGTCGTGCGAGGGCTGTGGGGAGGGTGCAAAGCAGTCTCTGCACCTTCTCCTCTGCGCCATGGCCCAGGTAAGCGCCGCTCCTGGCACAGGAGAACCGGGAGAGGGCTGCGGGGGAGCGGGCATGGAGGGACGGACACATCTTTGTGTCCCCGGGGCTCCCCTGCGGCTTTCAGAAACCTTCAGTTTGGACGCCTGGGGTGGTTTTCCAACTTGGAAAATAAGTAAGGAAAATCTGCCTTTCGGGAGAGATCGGTTGAGTAAGTGGACTTCAGCTTTTGGACAGAATAAGTGTTTGGTTTTGGGGTGTTTTTGGAGGAGAGGATTATTTTCATGTATTTTTCTCTTCTTTTTAAAGGAAGAAAAAAGTGAAGAACGGAATAGAGATGTGAGTGGCAATATGGCAGGCAGAGCAGAAGACTATGTAAGGATCCTTTAAGTGTATCCTTAGCTTTATCTTACAAATAGTTATTTATGTATGTTTAAAGATGCATTTCTTAAATGGATATGGCATGACCTAGAATTTTTATTAATTGAATATGGGAAGTGCAGCAGACTACTTAGTCTTTTCCCTAGTAAGTGGGAAGAAATTATTGTAAGAGTTTTGAGACATGTAAGAATTACAAACTGGGCATACCAAAGGAATGTCTTATTCAGTATGTCTTAAGATTACTTGGTTTCAAGGGTTCTGTCTCTTTTGGAGATTAAGACTGATGTTTCACCTTCAGATGTAACAATAAAATAAAAGTAGAGAAACAAATAAAGTTAAACAAGTAAACAAAAAGCCTGCAACTTTTAAAATAGCATTACAAGTATTTTCTCATAACTAGTGCTGCTACAATCTTAATACCCATTTACTTTACTCACTAGTTGTTTCCTTCCCCTCTTTCTGCAGCTCGAATCACTTCTCACTGATGCCTTTAAGGGGAAAGGATTTGAAAAAATAAGTGAACTGCTTCAAGAGAGAGAAGTAGAGCCTCCCCAGAAATACAGTGAATCTCTTTTTAGCCAGCTAGACAAAGCACTGAGAAAGGCGAGTATCATAAATAATCGTAACTATCCTAATACCCAAGGGTATCAGACTAATGATGCACAGCACTCTGTGTTTCTGTAGGAGCTGGACAAGAATGAATTCCAGAATGTTTCACTGCTGCTGAAATGTATTCAGGTCTACTTTAAAAGTGATTTCCAAGAAGGGAAGAGTTTGTTTATTGAGCAAGGACTGGTAGCGAAGATGAGTATAATATTATATGCAAGTTACTAATGTGATTTAAAGTTGCTTGCATCAGAAAAAGAACTCCAAGGAAATGAAAATTGGAGAATGGCTTGTTGGCCCTGCAGAAACATATATTTTTAAAATACATTGCATGAGCTAAATGAGGAAAAAAAATACTTACTGTCTTTCATTGCTTTTGGTGCAGCAGCCAATATTATGGTTTCACTTATTACCTGACTTAGTGGATTGTGGGTTTGGGGGTTTTTTTAAGCTGATAGTGGAAGGAGAGGTAGAGTTTTGATGAGTCCCACTTGTGAAATGATGTAAAATTTCTAAATGTTCCAGCAAAATACAGTGTTAGTTATAGAACTGATGAGCAGTTTGTGCTTTTATAATTTTAAGACCTGACATAATCTTTATGAAGATCCTTTTTAGATATGTAGCAAACCAGATGCATTTAATCTGCAATTGCATTTTGTCTTTTGTCAGAATGGCACAGTGCTGATTTCAGCTGGTAATACTTGTAGTAGCAGAAATGCACTTGTGCTGAAGATGAGTAATACTTGGATCTAGCATAGCTAGCAGGGAACAGTTAACACGTGCTCTCCATTACCAGAGTTCTACCAGGGAGTCCTCAGTTCAAAATATTGTAATCCTGCCTTGTAATTATGCTTTTCAGGGATACAGTTGCTCAAAATTCCTGTATGGAAATATATTAATGAAGTTTCCCTGATCTGAGCTCTGTACCTCCAGTGAAGCATAGATTTCTGTTTCACCACATGTGTGATGCTATGCAATATATTTAAAACCATGAAGTATTAAAATATTTACCTTGAAAAAGCTTGAAAAAATTTTAAAACATTATTTTGCTGTAAATTGATGTTCTGTAGAAATTTCTATAGGAGTTAGTAGCATGCATTGTGTCTAAACAACAAGAGTGTGTGCCTTGGATGACAAAGGAGGATAAAAGGAGGGTTGGGGAGGGAAGAGGGGAATGTCACTTTTTATGTCCTCCTAGCAAAATTCGAGCTCCTTAACACCATGTAGCTTTTGACACAGTATGTAACTCAAGTTTTAAGAGTAAAAAACTGTCTGTAAAATTTCCTGCAGACATATATAGTTTAAGGATTATTAACTCCTCTTCCCAGATTTTAACTGATTCTTTTAACTTTTACCTGGTATCTTGGTTTGAAAGAGCAAGAGCATCTGTGATCCTCATCGACCCAAATGAGAATAAATTTTTTGAAGACTTCTTTGACACTGCATTGGTATGTATGTGCATTAAGGGGACAGAAGGGTTGCCTACATTGGATAGGAAAGCCATTGTTCACAAACAATTTCTAGTTAAAAAATGAATAGTTGCATGGACCTGGGGATGAGCCTGGGATGCAGTCCAGGTGATGTCGGTGGGGGGTGCCCAGGAGTGTGCTCTGAGCTGGCATCAGGCTGAGATTCGACACAACCTGGGAGAAGCTGCTAAAGGGCTGCAGTGTTTTCTGATTTTCTAACATGAAGCCAAGTGTTTGTTTTTGCAGAAAAATTTTCAAGAAGTTCTGATGCATTTTGTAAATAAAGGCTTTTGTGCTGAAGCTCTCTTTAAAAACCACAAGTTAGTAATACTAAGCTGCACTTTACATGCAAATGTGTTTTACCCAAGCTGTTCCTCCAAGTCTTGTTGTCTGTAGCTTACTGGAACTGTGTCACTTTTGTGATGCAGTTTGTGCATCAGAATTCATATCAATACTTATGACTCTTTTTAGGAGTTCTGATAAAAGATATTTAAGCTGAATCAAAGTTCCTTCTTTCTCTGCTAACCACACCGACATTGTATGACATACCTGATTTTTTTTTTTTATTTTCCAAAATTTGATCTATTTGTCTTCCCAGTACATTTCTTCCACGTGCTTTCATTGTGGAGAATGAAGTGTTTTGTTTTGTGGGGATTTGGGGTTGTTTGTTTGTTTGTTGTTCAGAGATTTTTTAACTTTTATTTTTATTTTTCCTCAAGGGACTTCAACACCTTCAGATATACATTGTGCGATCTAGTACCGTAGTGTGGAAGCATAAAATGTGCTTGTACATAAGCCCATAGATGTAATAAGGGAACAATGCCACAGTGTGGGTTTTCCAGGGAACCTGTGGGCACTGCACTCTTTAAGTGCTGCTGAAATTCCTGGGGAAAGTGGGTGCTTTGCTATCTTTACCCTCCCTGCATAATGCCAACCTGTATGATTAGGGTCATCATATGTGACATACCTGTATCAGGTGGCCCTGCTTTTCCTGATGTGGGTACACTAGTGTTTTATGTTATTTAGCCCCTGAAAGTTGTGGTAGTGGGGGCATAAACACCTTGGCACTTTGAGTACTGCTGTTCTTGGGTGATGGTGCGTTAATGAAGGCTTCCTTTGCTGTTTCCATCAGGTGATTTGCAAATGCAGTAATGAAGGTCAGTATTTTTTTCCTTCCATGCCTTGATATCCTGTATCTTAGTCTCAGGAGCATGTTTCTTAATTCTGCTTGAACTCTGTCCCCTTTCTCTTCTCCCTTCCACTTCCTACCTCTCTGCAATATTTTTTTCTTTTAATCCTCCTTCTGATTTCTCTTCAGTTAATTTTCATTAACATTCACATCAGCGCACAAAACCTTTTTCCATTTCTCTTTGCTTCCTTGTTTTGTACAAGTCAAAAAAAAATCTATCTGTGGTATCTTGCTTAAATGCTCAGCATCAAATAATTCACTTGATCAGAGTAAGTGGTGCTTCTGAAAGGCGTTCAGGCTAGATGATCTATTCTCGCCACATCTGTTTGTACTGGCTTGAGAAGTTCTTTCCTTGCTGAAGGCAACCACCTCCACAGAAAACCATGGTAACTCTTTCAGCTTTCTGAACTAGGCAGAGGGATGTCTGCCTGTCTGTCATTCATTTCAGCAGCAAAATTTTGTCTGTGGCTGCAGCTGGCTTTCCATTAGAACAGGGGAGCAGGTGCTTTCAGAAAGTATCCGTATGCCCAAACATCCAGTCTCACAAGTCATATAAAAATAAAGCATTACACTGTGGACCAGGTAATGTGTGCTTATTTGTCCTTGTAGCTTATTTTAGTGGGAGCAGAGTACTCATGAGCATCTTCTGGTTAGTACTTTACTGGTTTACTCTGTTGACTTTGACAACAATTCTAATTTTCTCTTGTGGTTAGGCCTCTTAAAATAATTACCCAGGTCAGCAGTTAATGTCTCTGCAGTTTTATTTTTTTTTTTTTTGCATAGAAGTTACCAGTTCCCTTTCCATCTAGGGTTAGATGGTTAGAAGCTTTGTTTTAAAATGAACTTACAAGTGGGATATTTTTACTCCAATACAGCAAACTGTAGTTGCTTCAGCTGTCTTTTATATGGAGACCAGCCCATTTCTAGCTGTAACCTTTCAAAATACATTTCCAGGGAAGAAAGATCTGCTGAATTTATTTCTACCTGAACTAGGGCATCTAGTGACAGAAGCAAATCTTTGCTGCACTCTACATCTGGAGGTAAGATTCCTGCTAGGAGGAGAAAATTAGATACATTTGTGCACAAGTGTGTGTAATTAGAAAATGTGGAAAAAATGAATAATATTGAATTATTTCCCTTCATTTTCTGCCCCTTCTTTTGTGGGGGGAAAGGCTTTGAGGACCCTTAACTCTATACTCGACAATGTCACACGGGAAGAGAGAAAGCAATTCCCTCTGTCTGAGGAAATGTGCTCGCTCACGTAAGTGATTTTCTTCCTAGCTCCTATAGCTAAATGCCATCTTCCCTCCAATAGGAGTTAGTTATTTTCACTTTTAACTTGTGGTATTATTTTGTTTCAGGAAAGACCTTGCCAAAACTATTCTGGAGGTTGGTGGTAAGAAATATTTAGTGGTTATTCTTATTAATTTCTCCTGATTTACTTATCTGTTTATTTATTGTAGCTGAATTG